>NC_056746.1:1171055690-1171105690 GCF_019279795.1 Protopterus annectens
GCGCTCCATAGCCTTGCAGACCAAGCTAGTCAGGCTTATAGGGCGATAGTTCTGGGGTGTGTTGTGGTTCCACCTTTGTGGAGCGGAATAACTGTTGCTGTGTGCCACTCTGTGGGCACATAGCCTGCGAAGCGGATGAGTTTGAACAGTGTGTTTAGGTGAGGGGTTAGTTCATTTATGAGCTCCTGTAGGACGCAGCTTGGGATACCATCCGGTCCCATTGATGCCGGGGGGGGGGGGGTTGGCTTTGGAGAGGGCTTTTTTAACCTGAGTGTCTGTGATTTCAGGGGCACTACATTCTTCTGGTATGGTTATGGGCCCTTTTGGGGGTGAAAGGGGGTGACATTTGCACTGAACCTGTCTGCCAGGATGTTGGCGATTTTATCTGTCAGTTCAGTGTATTTTGTGCCATTCTGCACTAACTCCGAGCAGATTTGGGAACCACTTAGATTCTTGACATAGCTAAAGAATGCCATGTGGTTATCTTTGGAGTCCTTGGCAATTTCGAAGCTAGCCTTGGATGATTTTATGAGGGATCGTAGTTTCTTGCTGATACTGATCAGGGATGTCTTCCCCTCTTGGGATTTTACTCTTTTTCTGTACTAGTTTCCTCCTTCTGTTGTATAGCTTGTTTATGGCAGGGGTCCACCAGACTGGTTTCCTTTTCCTTTTTTTGGAGGATTGCATCTTGGTTTTGCTTGGGATAGCACGATCCATGCATTCTTTTAGGTGCCCGTAGAGTGCATTAGTAAAAGATTTTGAAGCTTGGGCAGTTATCCTTTAGCATGGGGTATTTGAAACTTTCCACCTCGGTCTTAAGTAATTTGAAGTTTTGTTTTTGAAAAGTTTTTCACGTTTTTTTCTTTGACCGGGGGTGGGGGCGGAATGTGGATATCCAGAGTGATGGTTTATGGTCAGATCTAACCAGCGAGGGGTTGACCTCCAGTGTGGAATACTGGTCACCCATGTTGGTGATGACCAGGTACAATATGTTGTCACCTCTGTTGGGGGTGTTGACCAGTTGATCCAGGGCATTTGAGTTTATGAATTCTAGGAAATGTTGTGCAAGGGAGTTTGTACTTGCACTGAACCCACAGACATCGCCAATATCCTGGCAGACAGGTTCAGTGCATACTTCTCCACCCCCCC
Organism: Protopterus annectens; assembly: GCF_019279795.1. Lineage (NCBI taxonomy): Eukaryota > Metazoa > Chordata > Ceratodontiformes > Protopteridae > Protopterus > Protopterus annectens. The sequence goes on from NC_056746.1 coordinate 1,171,056,840, forward strand.
CCCCCCAAAAGAGCAAGTATCTATCCCGGCAGAGGGCTGCCTCCCAAACATCTCTGATGCTCAGGTGAAGGCTGCCCTCTCCAAAGCAAAAAACACTGCTTCCATGGGACCAGATGGCGTCCCAGGTTGCATCCTACATGAACTCCAAGAGGAACTAATCCCTCGGATAAAACAGCTATACAGTCTCAGCCTCACTACAGGATATGTGCCCACAGAATGGCGTACAGCAACAGTGGTCCCACTCCACAAAGGTGGAGCCTCTACGGACCCTGGAAACTATCGCCCCATAAGCCTGACTAGCTTAGTCTGCAATGCTATGGAGAGGATCATCATGGAGCTCATAAACAAAGACATTGGGGGCCTACAACCACTAGATCCTACCCAGTTCGGCTTTGTCAAGGGCCGATCCTGCCTTTTGAACCTGGTTGACTTCTTCGAAACAGTCACCAAAGCCATAGATCAAGGGAAGGTAGTTCACACAGCCTACCTGGACCTTGCAAAGGCATTTGACACAATACCCCACTCGGGCATTATAGATAAGCTATCCAGCTTAAATATAGGGGTTTAAACTGGCTCAAAGACAGAACCCACAGAGTGAGAGTTGCTGGAGCCATGTCAGACTCGAAACCGGTCACAAGTGTCGTCCCGCAGGGTTCTGTCCTGGGACCACTCTTGTTCGGTATATACTTTTCCGAGGTACAGGCAAACGTGGGAGGACTGTGGCTCACCAAACTGCCAGACTGCAAACTGGGCGCCATAATCGACTCTCCAGCTGACACACACATCCTTCAAAAAGGTCTCACAGAGACAAATAACTGTGCCTGCGCCATGGTTTAAAGCTAAATGCCAAAAAATGTATAGTCATACCCGTTGGCAAAAACAATGTGCCCACAAATTACCACATAGGCGGAAACCCATTAAGTACAGAGAAAGTTATTAGGGACCTGGGGACCCAAGTTGATAGCAATCTCTCCTTTGAAAACCACATTGCCAAAGTGGTTAGAAAGACCTTCTACATAGCCCACTTCATCACGAAGGGTTTCACATCTAGATCAAGAGAGGTAATCGTGCCCCTTTATTCATCCCTCATCAGGCCCACTATAGAATACAATGCCCCTTTTGGGATGTACCTTACCCGACACCTGCAGCAATTAGAAAGACCCCCAAAGGTATCTCACCAAGAGGATCAAGGGTCTCAAACAGATGCCATATGCTGCTCGGTTAAAAAAAACTCCTGCTCTACTCAGTTGCATACCGCCTACTTCGTGGCGATCTATGCCTGACATACAAAGCTATGTCAAATCCAGAATTAATGGACATGCTCCACCTCAGTAAATCTAAATCCCTTAGAGCCACACGCTCGAGGGACTTGAACCTCAGCACAGAAATAAATAGAACTTGCTGGAGGGACAGGTTCATAACCCAGAGGCTCCCTTCGCTCTGGAACAGAATTCCACTTTATGTGAGGCAGAGCACCTCACTGAATCTCTAAGAAGAATCTCGATAGGTGGATGGGAGATCGTAGGTTTGTCCCAGGGATTACTCCCGTGTCACTATTAGACAGAGGCACAGTAAACTAAACCTTAAAAAGGGCACAGTATACTCAAATCAAGGGGTGGCGCAAGACATACAGAATCGGGCTAGGCTTATAATTGCCCCAGGGCAGATAGCCTAGTATGAACCTATGAACTTGAGTAGTTCTCCTAGTTAATGTTTGGATAATTGAAATCACCCAATGTCACAGTGTTTGGTAGGACCTTTGTTTCCAGAAATGCGAAATGGGGGTCCTGGGACATGGTGAGTGATCTGTAGCAAGCTACAATTTGAATTGCAGTTGTGCCTGTTGTTAGTTGCACGTGGGTGATCTCTGAAGCGTAGTGCTGTGCCACTAACCTGGAGGTGTGGGTATCCTTGATGAATATGGATACGCCTCCGCCTTTTGTATTTCAGTCCGGGTTTTGTGGCTGAAATGTATGGTATGAGTTGTAGCCTGGTAGTGCTGGGATGCTCTCTGGAGCCTTAAACCAGGTTTCTGTTACTGCACATATATCGGTTTTCTCCATACTGAGGAGTGCCTCAAGTGCATGCTTTTTGAGGTTTAGACTTCTGGCATTGAGTAGCATTACCCTCAGTTGAATTCGAAAAACGGCAGCTCTCCACAAACCCTCATTACCCTCAGTTTTGTTACTTGTGCTGTTTATGGCGGTGGGTTTGTCTTTTGAGCCTTGCCTAAAAAGGCACTATGGGGGTGGCAAGAGCCTTGGCCAGTATTCAAAAGCCTAAGGGTGACTGGTGCAAGCATTCTCTAGCGAAGCAGCATGGCTTGTCGAGCATGTCATCCCAGGCTGACAGACACTGGATCCCCATTGAATGACACTAGAAACTTAGCTAATTGTTGAAACTGATAAAAAAAATTTTTATACTGTGGTGTCATTCTTTGTGAGGGTAGGATGCTACTCTGGGTCAGGGTCATACCGGCCTGGGCTACGTGATCAGAGAGCTCTTCCATGTCTCTCTTCATGTAGTCCTTGGAGGTACGGCTCGGGTCATTCGCACCAACATGGACAATGACAGAGTCGTATTTGTACTTGTTCTAGAGTGAACCGAGTGCTTGTGTTATGTGGCAGATTCTGGCACCAGACAGGCAGCTAACAGTAACCCTCGCCTTGTTCAGCCTAGTGAGTGGGAAGTCAGTGTGCCTGACTATAGAGTCACCTATTACTAGTTTGTTGGGTATGTTATTTTGCCTTAAGGGTTGTGATTGCGTGGCACACTGGTTTTAAGTATGTGTTTCATGGTTTGTGTTGGGGGGTGGAGGTTGCTTGGATGTTTGCTTTGGTGGTCTCTGTTGCTTTTGCAGATTTTTATTTAGAGCCTCCTAGTATGTTTTTGTGTATTTGTGTGTTTTTTGCCGGTCCTGGTTTCATAGGTCTATGTGAGACTGTTGGTGTGATGCAAGTAATTCCCTTCTCCTCTTGACTGTCTGGTCCAGTCTTGGGTTGAGAGAGCTTGGCCTCCAGTTTGGCTGTATAATTGTGTATCTCTCATGTATTAGTGTTTGGTGGTAGGAGGCGAGGGTTGTCTGTGTACATGAGGCAGTTGTAACATTGCCTCAAAATGCCCAGATTCACCAGTTGGAAAAGAGAGTACACCTGAAACTGCCCTTTGGACATGCCTGGATAGGTACAGTGAGCTGTTTTACTGATTCGCTGGGTAAGGTCGAATAGAGAGCCTTGTCCTTCTCTACAGTATAAGGGGGGGGGGGGGTTAGTGCTAAGGTTTATTGGTGCTTGCTATGAGTTTTTGAGCAAGTGCCGGACTGAGTGCTTTAGATGAAAGTTTGTCTAGTTCCAAGGGAAAAATTGAAGAGTAGACTTTGTGGAGCCAGGAATACTTCTACCCTAGCTAACCGCGCTAATGCGGGTTTTAGCTGGGAAATGAAAGAGAAATTAGCCCAAAATGGCCAATAGACTACTAATTTCTGGGCTGAAACCACTCCTCCAAGGACAGATAGGTTGCTGAAAGCTCCCCTCTCTCACAAGTGAACAGAGCAACTTCCTTCTATATATATATATAAACATTTACATATATATATATAGGTTAGATATATGTATAATGTCATTGTATGATGGCTCTGTGGTGGTTTTCCGCTTTCCTTGAATATCCCGTCATTTTCCTTTTCAATATACTGAGCATGCTTATGGGACTTTCGTTCCCACTCTTTCGCAGTACATCAGTGCTGTGTGACGGCTGCTGTGTATAGAAAGCAGCGGAAAAAATGTTGTCTTTTTTTTTTTTTAATTGAAAAAAGGTACTAGGACACTTTTGGAGGTACGGGGGGAGATGGGACATAGAAAAATAAAAGGGATAGTCTGGTATGTTTCTCTAGTTTTTTCATAACATACTTTATTATGCTTTTATTTTTGTCTGTCCCGTCTGTCATGTTGGTTTCAAGTGTCCGGTTTTACAAGTTTATTGTTTGTTTGTTTGAAGGCAAAGTGAAATTTTTTATGGCATATATTAATGGAAAAAAGTCCGGGAGACCAGACCTTTTTCCATTGATATATGCTTGGATTTGCAACAGGCACACACTGGTTGGACTGACAAATCAGCGTGCTCCTTTTTGAATATTAATGGACAGTCATTGTATGTTTTTAATCCATGCACATTGATACTTCATCTTATGATGACCTATAAATATGGGTGTAGCTGAACTAATTCATGTGTGTAGACATAGTTTACCACTGTATGTTTTGTTTTTATCTTCAGTTTTTTGGGGGAGATGTACAATTAATGTACATGTCTCAAAATATTCCTTAGCACTTTCCTGGTTTTATCAGGTGCCAAGTAATATTACCTGCAAATAAGGGTAGATGTTCTTCTATTTTCAAGTTGCAGTGTTCTCACTTGTGGGATCCTCTGCCTCAGGTGACCCGAACTTCTGACTCCTATGCAAAAGCCTAAGCCTGGTTGCTGTCAGGTGCATAGGACTTCACACACAGGCCATAAACCTTGGGCCATAAATGTGACATCTGCATGCACATACCTCAGAACTTCCCTGCCATAGTCGAATGTCAGCTTGCTCACTTCACTCCGCGCTACAGAAGACTTTTTCAGATAAGTACCCCATTGGGAATTTTTTCTTATTTTTACTTGAGGCTTGGATTGCTGTTGCTTTTTATATAGCCAGTGTCATCTAGAAAGGGGAAATGTCAGTGCAGCTGCCAGATTCCGCACAAGGATTCCCGTGAACTTTTTGTTCTGCTTAGGCCGGTCCCACAACAATACGACCTGTAGTATTTGTCAATCGTTCATTCCAAAAACCCTACTCTGTCCTCTGGCAGGCCTGAAACTTTTTGTGGAAAACCAACTACTCCAGTGGTTAGCCCTAGGCTTGGAACCCGAATCTGCTGTCAAGGTGGAGCCACCTAAAAAAGGCCATGGTTTCAAGGACTGTTGCTACTGTCCCTCTTGACGTCTGACGTCCTGCCAGCTACTGGTCTAGGGTTTAGGGATGTCTGGATGAACTGGCGACTTCAGTGGGTACCTTGGTGGAAGCCCCCCCCCCCCTTGAATCTCTAGCAGGCACATCCACGGAGCTTAATGCAATGTCTGCTCCATCTGATGTCGAGGGGGAACTGGGCTTCTCTGGACGGCTGCTTATGGTGACGGAACTAGGCTGTGCTCCCACAGGCCTGACACCTGATCCTAGGCCTTCTCTTTCAAAAACAGTCGCAAAGACTACTCCCCTAAAAAGGAAACGCAAAACAAAACACCTGTCTTCCACTACTGAAGAACAGCCGGACTGGCAAACTTTTTCCCAGCCCTTGGCCTCAGGCCCACAGCTTCACTTGCTCCGGCCTTGCCTACCCTCAGCCCTAGGCCAGCTTCAGTTACCTCCATTCCACTTGCTCACATTTAGGATGAAGATTCCTCCTCCCCGGATTAATCTTTTGCTTACACCTCCTAAATAGCTTCTCCCTTGGAGTACTGCTGACTGAGGTGCAAAAGAGATATTTTGAACTCCTACAGATGGAGTCCCCATCTCACTCTGCTATTGCCCCTGTAATTCCAGCTTACCTGGAGGCATTTGCTTCAGCCTCCAAGACCCCTGAATCGCAGACTTCAGCTCCAAATAGACTGGATAGGTTTTACAATGTCCCTGATGACCACAAGTACCTCATTAAACCACCCATAGCAGACCCAGCTGTCATTGCAGTGGCTCCAGACAGACAATCCAGGCAAATCCCCTTATCCCTTCTGCCATCCGAAAAAGACATTACGGTCATGGACACATGGACAGGCTGGGGGAAAAGATTTATACTTCGTATTCTTCCACCCTGGCCTTTAGAGCCATGAATTATCAGACTCGCATGGTTAAATATTTCGTAGACTTGGTCTCCCAGGCTACTTCCTTGCTTTCTTCCTTGCCTGACTCTCCTACTAAACCCCAGGTGATATCTAAGCTCTCCTTAACAGCACATGTTGCCAGCCATTCTATGAATTGCAGCTGTGAAGCTGTTGTGGCTTCAGCCAAATCAGCTGCCTCAGCCTCTGTACTGTGCAGATATTCCTTGGTCAGATTACAACCCCTCCCTGATGATTTTAAAAACAAAGTCTTGGATGCACCCTAGACAACAAGTTCCTGTTTGGCAAACAGTCCGCAGAACTATTCAAAAACCTACAGGAAAAAAGCAAGGAACTCAAGTACATCAAGCATTTATTGGTCTCGCCAGTTTCAGAGTTCTATAGAAACTACCCTTTTTAAGCCTTCATTTGTCCGGAGGGCTCCTGCCTCTTCTTCCTCCTCGCAGCACAGGAAAGGGTCTAGAAAAACATTAGAAAATCAAAGACGGCTCACCCCGAATGCAGGAAAACGATTTATTAAAACAATACGTTGAAGCTTGTAAGTGCTTTTGTCCCCGATTGCACTCAGTACAGGAACTTCATCAGACAAGCTCAAGTAAAATGTTAAAGCATTTAAATAATAAAATAGTCATTGGATCATTTCCTCTAAAACATATTTAAAAGGAAATGCTGTTAAAAACAAAAAGCTTATGGTTTAAAATTGTATATATATGACCGTACTAGATACTCGTGCAGGTGGTTGGTTTGATGGAGCAAGATGCAGAGGACAGGAAGAAATGGATACAGGTTATCTGCTGTGGCGACCCCTAACGGGAACAGCCGAAAGAAGATGATGACTAGATAGTCAATCAAAAACAAAGTCCTCCCTAAACGAGAATGTGGCCATTTTACCCCCCCCCCTTAAACGCAGAGGTTTCTTGTGGGGACCCTCTAGCTTCTAATACCATTACTAGCATTTCCTCTAAACCCACTTTACAAATATTGGTTCCAATTATAGAGAAGAGGGGACAACAACCCCTTTAGATCTTGTTTCCTCACTACTTTTTCAGTTTACTTGTATATCAAAAACATTTTGGAAAAGAATTGGAAACTTTTGACAAGTGAAATAGACTTGAAAGATTTTAGGTAATAGACCTACCTGTGTTTTTCGAAAAGGGCAGAACATCAAGTCCCTCTTAGATCATCAGGACAAACCACAGAAGTCAGGCTACATGTTCAAATGTGGTTCCTGTAAATTTTGTTGGTGCTGCAGTAGCGTTGTCGCCTCACAGTAAGACGTTGTCCTGTTCGATTCTCAGCTAGAGCGTCTTCTGTGTGGAGACATGCGTGAATGGGCCTACCTTCATTGAAGGTTGTGAGTCAGGGCCGGCAACTCGGCATGTAAAAATCTACTGCCAATCATTAGCGGACCGGAGTTCCGCTGTGGTGACCCCTAACCGGGGAAAAAGCCGAAAGACGCAACAGCAACCATACTAGAGGTGAATGAAACAACAATTTATGGTATGAAATTAAAGATTAAGGGCAAATTTAACTGTAATTCTGATAAAGTAGTGTACTGTGCCCTCCGAGTTTTGCTCATGTTTTTACATAGGCAAAACCAAGCAGAAACTCAAAAATAGAATAGGAGAACATCTTCGAAACATCAGACACCACTGCATGGTTAATGCTCTGGCTAAGCACATTAAACGTGAATTTATGGTCAGTGTGTTGTATAGTATTTGACAACTATATCCCCCTCACTAGGAGGCGCCTGGCCATTTTTATATTCGCTTTCATATTATAACCCTGTAGACCATCGGTCTAAACCTTTTAGTTAAGTATTTTTTGACTTGACCAACTGATCTGTGTTTGGTATTTTTTTAAATGGCACATTTTAATATTTTCAACATATTGTGTAAATAACAAACTACTTTTTACATGTTAAGAATTTTACTTTAAACACTTTGCAGGATGTCACTTTTTTATGAGACTGATTACAAAACTTTTCTTTGAGACATCTGCATTATAGAACAGAATATTGGATACTTTTAACAAGATGTCACTGTTTAATTTCATTTTTATGTATTTGTTGGAGAAACAAGGGTGCTTTGTGTTGAATTTCATTCATTTGTTAATGATTGACTATCTAGTACTGTCATATATTCAATTTTAAACCGTAAACTTTTTGTTTTTAACAGCATTTCCCTTTAAATATGTTTTAGAGAAAGTGATGCAATGACCATTTTATTATTTAAATGCTTTTAACATTTTACTTGAGCTTGTTTGCTGAAGTTCCTGTATTGAGTGTAATTGGGGATGAAAGCGCTTACAAGCTTCAACGTATTGTTTTAATTGTTTTCCTGCATCCGGTGTGAGCCGTCTTTGATTTCTACTGTTTTTGTAAAACAGCATTTCCCAGGACTGCCTTTTCACAGACCACCCCCAGGCAGCCCTTTCCAGATGGGCCCAACAATGCGTAACTGCCTAAACCACCTTCCCCCCTCCATCCTCCTCTCTCACTGTCTACCCATTTGGCGAGAGATCACGTCAGAACGCTTGGTCTTATCAATAGTGAAGAAGGGGTACTTTATGACCTGGCAGGAAAATCCCCTACCACAAGGCATACCCTAACCCCCCCCCCAAAAAAAACAGCTCCACCTAATACCCCATATCATCCTAAATCTGCATTCGCAGGGGACCATAGAAAGGGTTCCCACAGACCAAGAAGGGCGGGGGTTCTACTCCAGGCTTTTTCTGGTTCCCCAAAAAAAAATGGCTCTTGGAGGTACATCCTGGACCTGTCCCTGTTAAACCCCTTCCTGCAGGTTCCTTCTTTCCGTATGCTATCCCTTCAAGCCCTTCTTCCACTACTGCTCCCATTGCATTCATGGCCAGTCTGGACCTGAAGGAGGCATACCTCCATATCCCCATCCACCCACAGGAGGTTTTTACACTTTGCTGTGCCATCCATCACACTTTCAGTTTACTGCCTTTCCCTTTGGTTTATCTGCTGCACCAAGGGTCTTCACAAAGTGTCTCGCTCTAGCAGTAGCCCACTGCAGAATAAAAGGCATTCACATCTACCCTTACCTGGACGACCTCATCCTAGCGGAAGGGGCAGGTACTCTTAGGACTCACTTAAACTTCACTCTTTCCCTTCTTCAGAGTCTAGGGTTTATTCTCAATCTGTCAAAATCCTCTCAACTCCAGGCCAAGACCAAACCTTCCTGGGCTGCACAATATGGACATACCTAATTAAGGCTTTCCTTCCTAAAGACCTAGTGTCCTCCCTAAGCAGTTTCTTCCAGGAGTTACTTCTTGTCAACCACATCTCGGCCAGGCAATTCCTCCATCTTCTAGGCCTCATGGCAGCTCTCTGTCTATGTTGCCCCTGGCCAGGCTACACATGAGGAAGTTCCAGTGGTACTTGAAAAATGTCTGGTCCCAACACAGTCACACCTTGGAATTTCAGGTGCCCTTCCTACCCTGCCTAAAGACAGAGTTGAGATGGTGCATCCATCAAATAAACCAGAATCCAGGCCTCCCTGTCCAACCTACCAAACCAGTGCAATTCATACACACAGATGCCCTGGATGTAGGGGGGGGTGCTATGAATGGTCTCACGGTTCAGGCTCAGTGGGAGCTCTCCCTCCAGAGAAACATGTCAGTGTGAGGGAAATGACTGCTCTCTTTTTATCTCTAAAGACCTTCCTTCCTCTGATACAGGCAGACCCCCTCCAAATCTTAACAGACAACACAACTGTGATCTGGAACATTACTGTGCAGGCTAGCAACACTGGCTTGGGAGTTGGCCACCTAGTACAGTGTCACTCTGCAGGCATCTACATTCCCTCTCAAGGCAGCCATCAGGCAGATGCCCTCAGCAGATCTTTCTCTTAACATCACAAGTGGATGTTACACAGGGATGTGTTCTTGGGTATTGTCCACTGATGGGGCACCCCACCAATATATCTGTTTGCCTCCCTTCAGAACAGACAACTTCAGCTTTTCTGCTCCAGAACCCCCTCCCCACTAGCTTAAAGAGTGGATGCCTTTTCAATTTCTTGAAAGGGGCTCTTCCTTTATGCTTTTCCCCCCTTCCCTCTCATTTGGAACGTCCTGCTAAAAATTCAGAGGGCCAAGCCAAACATCTTGCTGGTGACACCCTATTGGCCAAGGCAGCATTGGTTCCCCTTCTATCTCCTGCCAAGTGCAATCACCACAAGTTGCCTCACAAGGTGGAGCTACTCACACAACAGGAGGGATCCCTGATTCACCCACACCTGAAATCCCTTAGTCTAACCCTGTGGGTGATAAACTCCTGATCCCTTTCAGACACTTTTATTCAGAGGATGTGCTTTCTGTCTTGCAGGAGACCAGGAAACCCACAACCAGGAGATTGTGTTTCAAAATGGAAAAGGTTCTCCAGTTGGTGTCTTCAAAGGCAACTAGTTCCCTTCAAAGCAGATGTCGCTGTAGTCCCAGCGTCTGTGTCTGTGTGCGTGTCTGTGTGCGTGTGTGTGTCTAAAATCAGAACTTTCATACTATTCAGTGAAAGTCCACTTATCTGACATTTCAGCCTGCTTACCAATGGACCCACCCCTACTTTCCAGTTTGGAAGTCAGACTTTTCCTGAAAGAGGTCCTCCATATCAGACCACCTAGAAAACCATTCCCCCCTCCTTGGGACTTGAACTATCTACAAGAAAACTTACCACTGCCCCCTATGAACCAGCAGTCTCTGCTTCTTTACAGATGTGTACCGGGATGGCTGTCTTATTAGTAACCATTAGTTCAGCTAGGAGAGTTTCTGAATTGCAAACACTCACGGTCTCTCCACCCTAAATTGTCTTCCACAAAGACAGAGTAACGCTTTTTGTGCCAATCCCTCCTTCATACCCAAAGTGGTCGAACTGTCCCAACCAGTCCATTCACTTACCCACTTTTTTCTCCTTCTCAACAAAATGACAGTGAGAGTTTGCATCACTCCCTTGATGTCTACAGGCAGCTAGATTTTTATCTGGGCAAGACTGAGAATATTAGAAGGTCCAGTCAGCTCTTTGTATCTCTCCACCCCAGCTCCCTGGGGAAATCCTGTATCCAAACAAGACTATATCATCCTGGATACGCAACACTATTACCTTCTGTTACTCTTTCCAAGGTAAAGACTTACCTTAGTCTGCAAAAGCGCATTCTCCTAGAGCAGTAGCCTCCTCTGGGGCTTTCCTCAAGGGCCTGGATACAGCTACCATTCTAGAGGCAGTCACATGGTCCTCTCTACATACCTTCACCAAGCATTACAAGTTGGACAACACCTCCAGAGAGGGATTTGCAACAGCCATCCTCCACAGTTTCCTGGAGACTTCTACCTCTTCCTCCATCCTTTCTTCTGCTTGTGCTGTGGTACTCTCCCACAAGTGAGAATATCGCAACATGAGAATAGAAGGACATAGATTAGTTGTGTAAAATCTTACCATAACCATAGATGTCCTTCTCTTCCATGTTGCAGTATTCCTGCCCTCCCTCCTATCCCACCATAGTTCCTGTATCTGAACCTTCTTGTATTTTCCTAATTAAACCCATTATTCAATCAGGGAGCGCAAATCCCACCAGTACCTTCACTGCATCAAAATCCAGAAGACAATAGCAGTGTTTTCTTACACTGTTTTCTTCTGGATCAATTATTGTTCTATTAATGTTGGCAAATTTTGCCCCCCCCCCCAAAAAGAAATACATTGATCCATATCTATCAGTTTTGGTAACACCTTAGGTAGTATAGAAGTAAGCACATTATAATCGTAGTCCAAAATTGAAACTAGTCTGTATGAAACTTTCTGTATGAAACTTTCTGAAGGGTCTTTGCCCTCTTCAGGTGATTCAGTCATCACAGCTTTTCTCTAACTTGCTGTAAATGTCTTTCCCTTTAAAATGTTGTTAAACAAAACCTTCCAGATCTTTATTATTTTCTTCAGTCTTAACTTCCATCAGTTTCTAGGGATTTTTCTGTTGATTGGTTATACATACATTTTTGTCGTCTCCTCTCTTGTCTTGGCTATTCATTTTTATGTCAGCAACACCTTCTTCGCAAGTGCCATGGCCCATAACTCCAAAATCACTTCAAAAAACCAAGGCCAGCACTGTGTTGTGTTGCCAAAAACCTATTTAATTATGTAAACACCATAATACTACTAGGGGTAAGAACCCCTAGAAATACACCAAAAAAAGCAAGCAAACCGGTTTCGGATATCCCAGCCTTCTTCAGTGCAAATACAAACCATTAATGAATTGAGGCAGAGCAAAGATTATTTATAGACATTGGTTAATTAATTGTTAAACAGCATCCAATTAATTGTTATAAATGCTTATTCAAGCCAGGGCTAAAAAGCTCACCCAATTTAATTATACATTTTTTTCTCCTTAGCATTTAGTATCAAGTGCCAACCACCTTTAGATGTCCTGTACCCAATAATCCTGTTAGTAACTGTAAAGTAAAAAGAAGCAGTAGGGTGTTTGTATAATGCATTAGCCAACTTGTGATTCCTGACATCGCTCATGTGTTCAGAGATCCTAATTCTAAGTGGCCTGGAAGTCTGACCCACACAGAAAGCTGAGAAAGAGCAAAAAACGAGGTATATAACCCAGTCCAAACCACAACTGGCTAGAAACTTCTCGAATACCTGGGCTGTGTTTTTGCTGTTAAATTGTTTTGTTTTCAGGACTGTAGTCATTGTACACACTGAATTGATTTTTTGACCACCTCCACATACATTGTGTAAAGGTGTGGGTGTTAGTATCTGGTACTTGGACCATTTTTTGTGAGAGAGTGGCCTCTGTGTTGTTTAGATACTTACAGCTCACAGATATCCTGTATTGTCATGTAGTAGTTCATTGTGTGTGAATATTTGGCAGTTTCTATACTGCCTAAGAACGCCGAGTGCTATGAGGCTTGTAGTAGAAGAGATGTGTCTGTTGGCCTTCCATTTTGGCAAGGTGGGTCTAGGTCATATAAGGATAAAAATGCACCAATACATAATTTAGATAAGAACCGTGTAGCTGCTGAGTAGCATGCAAGAGGTTACGATAAGCAGGTTAACGGCAATAGCAGCCTACAATACATTTAGGCAAGCAAAACAAGAACGTAAGTGGAATAAGTCACAGTATCCAAGGTAGTAGTAATGACCAGTAGTAAATAAATAACTCTGTGAGCACTTTAAGCAACAGGCAATGACAGTGAGTGTGTGAAAGTAACATGGCAGATGCGACAGTAATGGCAATAGAGCACTAGTAGTGCACAGCTGCTCAGAATGCAGCTACAGAGAACTCGAAACAGGCCCACACAAACATATTTTAACCTATAGCAGTACTAACCTTGAAGGCTGAAGGGAGCACAACAACTAACAGACCAAAAGAACTTGATAAGTCACTTGGAAGGGGAAATTAAGAAAAGTCACCCACTGGTTAATGTACAGTGTCGACTATCGTGGTCATGCGTGATGGGCAGCATTCCAGAGCTCTGCTGTAATAAGGACAGAGTCGAGCACACAATGCGGACAGCCAAAAACTAATAGGAGCTATCAATACTAGCTCACTTCCAGAAAATAATGGCTCAGAGCACTTCAAAATCCCCTTCTCTTACAAGAGAAAAAAACTCTTAAGAGTTCCAGACTTCAAAAAACTGACAGGAAACGTGTGTTGGTATTGGCTACAAGTTAGAGTTTTTCTGCTGTTGAAGAGATCAAATATTGCAGTGGATTAGTTTCAGCTAGACAAAATTAAGCAGTGTTTCACAACTCCACATCAGCACGTGAGGGGACTCGTTTATACACCCATTGCAGAGAGGCCACAAGAATATAGAAGTGTCCCTTTAATACAAGTCACTTGTTCACAGTCGTCAGCATCTCAGGGAAGTCCAGATCCCTGGCCAACAGATTAAGCAGACAAATGTTGATGCCACATAAATGGTTCTTGTGCTCTATTGGCCAGTGAGAACTTTTCCATGGGTCGGAGTGTCTATTGTGTGGTCTATTTGCCAGTGCCAAATGAATTCTCTTTTTCTCCTTTATTCCATCACTGAGTGGTTCCCTTAGAGATGTCCTAACCTAAAACTGGCTGAAAGGATTGCTAGACTCATTTCCTCATGTTCTTTTGACTCCTGGGTTCCTCTTGAAACTTGACAGTTACCTACACTTGGCAATGCAAATATGGTTTCAATTGCAGCCAAATTCCATGTAGTCTGCTGTTAAAATTTACCTTACTGTCTTTGGTTCCTGGCTATGTACTGAGGAAACCATGTCCCGACAAACTTTTTCAGTCTGACTGTACTGCTTCTGCATTTATTTAATCATTCTTTCTCCAAGGAATTCACAAGTAGAAAAATCTGTATCTGCTTTTATCACACCAGTGCCCTTCTATCAAAAAAAATGCAGGGAACAATGGAAACTATTTGGCCTCTGGATAACTAGCAAATGCATGGATCGATATTCTCCCCCTCGCCCCCAGCACATACCCATCTGCTTGTCAGAGGTATTTAACTCTGGTCTCATCCTTTGTTGAATCTGTTATGTTCTGCTTATAAGAGATGCATTCCTTCAGTGAGTCCCCCCAGTATAATAGCTTTTACCATCATGGGGAACTAGAAGATTTCACAATGCTCCACGCCACACTAGCATTATCAGAGGGACTGAAGCACCTTTGGTGGCAGTTCGTAGTTTTGGTTGCTGTCACTCCAGTAGACAAATTTTAGAACTGCAGACCCTCCCCTCCATCTTGCCCTCATCAAGAAGTGTGTGCCCTTTTGCAGTAACCCCTTGCTCACGCCATAGTAGCTTCGGAACCTAACCTGTGTTAGATAGATATAGCATCTTCCCTTGTTTCCTGAGGACACAAACAGTAGAGAGTAGACCATGAATTTCATAGGCATTAAAAGAGAAGTAAGATACAAATTCTGTAGCCCTTCTTACGAAAGGACAAGGAAAATGGCCAATAATGCCTTTTGAAACAGTTGATTAATTTTGTACTTTCCTGATAGCAAAGGTGTGCATTATTTGCTTGTCTTCTGAAAGGAGTGTTTTCGTAAGGCGATAGCCACATCTATGGCTGTCATTGGCAGTGCCTCCAGTTTTTTTCTGCAGCAACATGGTCTGCCGTGAATACTTTTGCAGAAGGTTATAAAAGTTGTCCATTGCTTCCGGGTCCATATCTTTATCTGAAGTTATAGTGATTAAGTTAGTGTGTTTAAGTGGCAGCATTTGTGATGCATAGTTGGGGACATGGATTTGGAGTTCAAAACTTAAGGATACTTACCATGGTGAAAGATAAAAAATATAAGAGATGTAAGAGAGGTTGAACCACAATTTTGAAAACCTGAAATAAGCTGGACATACAAATTAAGCATAGTGTGAGACCAGATCAAGAAAATTTTGAAGAATTTATATAAAGATATTAAACATAATGGGAAACCTTTTTATAGATGCATAAGATGTGAAAGAAGTAAAGACATACAACTTGATAAACTGTGGGTAGATTCTAAAAGGTCTTTTCAGATTCGACAGATTACAGATATATTTGCAAAATCTTATGCAAAACAGTTTAGACTCCACAAAAGGGGACAGGGGATGATGATAAGTTGTCCTAGTGACATCCAGGTAACTTCAGATACTGGAATCCTATTAAATTATATTGAAAAAACTGTGCAAACTGGATCCAAACAAAGCCCGGGGAGAAGATGGAATTGGTAACAATGACCTGAGAACACTTCGGCGAGAACGCATAGTATTAATATATCTATTATTTACTAACTTTTATTTGTTATTTACTAGGTCATATAAATATGGGGATATTCTGCAAGGTTGGAAACATGCGCTTATTAAACCTGTCTTTAAGGTAAAAAGGGAGTAGGACAAACCCAGTGTTATATAGACCCTTAAGTTTACTTTCATGTTGTGGAAAAATAATGTACAAGGTAATATTGGATAAGTTGTCATAACTGGATAGGTTGGGACTTGAAACCATATATCAGCATGCATATGTTGAAAATGGATCTTTTACCCCCTGTAACATGATGTTCTATAACAGTGTAATAGCTATGAATGAAAAATTGTGCTGTGATGTAATTTTATATAGGTTTAACATCAGGATTTGACTGGGTCTTACACAAAGCACCAGTCAATAAATTAGAACAACTAGGTATTGATATACTCTTGATTTAAGATGGATAGCTGCATGGCTTACATATAGGACATGGCAAGTTATCATACAGCAGTTAGACAGGTGAAATTATTGGTTACAGTCTGGATGTCCCACAGGGCTCTGTCCTAGGTCCTTACTTGTTTAGATTGTATTTTTCAGACCTAACTTATCAGCCCTAGGGCCTATACAATCCTAGCCATAACAATTCCCTGGGTATTTCTTCCCACAATATTTACTTCCGTGGACCCCTGTCTAGCAGGACAACTGACATGATCCCTGGGGTGAATTTCCTATCTCCCATCCAATCGTCAAGGTTCCTTTTGAAGAGTGCCAAAGACGCTGCTCTGCTTGACATGTATAGGCAGTCTATTCCAAAGTGAGGGATGTCTCTGGGTCAGGAACCTATCCCTTCAGCATGTTTTGTTCATTGTGATGACAAGCTTTAGATCCCTGGAGCATGTGGCTCTGAGGGATTGGGATTTCTTTAAGTGTAGCATGTCCAACAGCTGTGGGTTTGACATGGCCTTGTATGTTAAGCAGAGATTGCCTCTGAGTAGACGATATGCGACAGAGTATAGCTGGAGTTTTTTAGACTGTCAACATAGGGCATCTGCTTTTAGGCCTGTGATTCTTTTAGTGAGGTATTTCTGCGGCCTTTCAGTTGTTGCAGATGTCTTGAGAGGTACATACCAAACGGGGCATTGTATTCTATAATGGGTCAAATGAAGGGGTGAGCACAGTGGGACAATGACCTCCTTTCTTCTAGATGAAAATCCCTTAGTGATGAGGTGTGCCACATAAAAGGATTTCCTGACTGTTGTGGCGATGTGGTTATCGAAGGTGAGACCACTGTCCACCCGTGTCCCTAAGTCTCTTGTCACACTTTTGGTGTTTAGTGTACTGCCACCTATGTTGTAATTCATGGGAACATGTTTCTTCCCAAAGGGGATAACTATACAATGTTATGTAGTCCTATCTCGCCTACATTCTTACCCGTGGGTTCGGAGCCGAGTATCGCATGGTGCACTGCTCCATATCCCCAGATCTCATTTGCTGCTCGTGTAGCTCGGACGTGGTCTTGCTCTTTGCTGTGGCTAAGTACCTTTTTCTTGTCTTTGAGAAAAAATCTTTTCATAAACGAAAAGCTATTTTCATAGCTATTGTCTTTTAGTGTCGTTTTAGGTTTTGGTAGTGTGCTTGTGTTTGTGGTATCCCGCTAACTGTTCCCTTGGGCTAGGCCCGTTTCAGTTAGAGGACCTAGTCCTTTTGTCCTGTCTGTTCCCCTAAACCGTTATTAGAGGTTTGGTATCTGTTCTCTTACTTCGTGGTCATTAACCATTTTAGTTAGAGGTTTTTGATCTGGTTTGTCTCTGTGTCTGTTCATATCTGGTTCCCACGTTTTTGTGGTGTTGAGAGTCTGTGAGTTTCTTGTCAGACTGTTTCTTGGGTTGCGTTGTTGGTGTTTGTTGTGAGAAATGTCCAAAGATTCCAAGGAGCACAAACCTTCGGGTTTCAAAAAGTGCTCTAAATGCGGGTACAAAATGTCCATCACTGATGGGCATTCTATTTGTGTCTATTGCCTGGGAGCCATTCATCTGCAGGAGTCCTGCAGCTTTTGCCATGCATTCAGTCCCTGAGTGCTCCAAGAGAGAAAGAATAAGCTGATCTTTAAAGGGACTCTTGAAACCCTCTTTCGAAGAGGCCTTGGATTCTCCTCCCAGTGCTAAGTCTAAGTCATCCAAGTCTAAAAAGAGATCTCCGGCTCCGTCAGCTTCATCGGAGCCTCCAGAGAAAATCACAAAACTTGCATCGACCTCCTCGGCTCCACTGTCCTTGGGGCCGCAGGAAGTGTCTGTGTTGATGGAACCGGCGTCGACTCCAATTATATTGGAACCTCTTCGGAGCCGATCGCCCAGTCTCAGACCAGTTTCTCCTGAGAGGAGATCTCGATCTCCCTCCCTGTCCTCCAAATCCTCCAGGACCCTTTCGGATGTGGATGTTGATAGGGTGGTCCAGAGGCTCCTCCAGTCACCAGTTTTGGCGAAATTGTTTTCGGCTCTGGCGCCCGTCCCAACCCCTTCTTCAATCATTCTTCCTCCGAGCACATCTCTGTCTTGGTAGCCGGAGTGTTCCACTCCATGTGATGTTCCTAGGCCGGTTCCGATGGCCCCTCCGGGCCCCATCGGCTCCATCCTCGGGGTTCAGGACTCTGGATTCTTCAGTCGGGCCCGAGGGGACATCTCGGGACATATTTCGGATCAGAGTCTCCCTCTCGGTGCCTCTGCTCGGGGAACTCCGACTCCTGTCATGGTCTCGGAGGCTGGCCGATCCTCTGATTCGGGGGAGGGGGGCTGCCTTCTAGGCCATGCGGACTGCGCTGGCAAGATTGTCAGCTACATCAGGCGGGTCGGTCACTCTGTCCCCCACCACTCCGGTGAGAGCCTCTGATCACCACCTATCCATGGACAGCAGAGCACCAAGACCTAGGGATACCCCCACGAGTGGTCCCCAACTTTCTGAGGGTCCTTCAGAGTTCGTGCCTGAGGAGCCCCCTAGAAAGAAAACGTGCAAGAGGAAGCACATAGACTCCCAGGATGAGTCTCTCACCTCTGATACTGACCTCGTGGAATCGGAGGGGTACCCCAAGTCATCCTCTGTTTCCTTCTCCCACATCCTGGAGATACTGAAACAGAGGTGACTTGGCCATCCAAAGCCCCCTCCGAGGAGGAGTCTGTCTTCCTTAAGGCCATTGGTGCTCAGCCTTCCGCCTCCTGGGTGTCCCCACCCTTCGAGCTCCTAGATTTGATTTGTCGAAGGGTGTGGGAAAACCCTGATTCTGTGGAGCCCGTACCCAGGCATCCCAACAAGTTTCTTTCTGCTCCCCAGGGTAAGGAGTTTCTGTCCAAAGGAGTCCCTGTAGATGCCATGGTGGTGGCGGCCACTCAGAAGGAAGTAGCAGAGACCTCTTCCTCCGTCCATACTCCTAACAAGGAGTCTAGGACCATGGACCTGTACGGGAAGCATACCCCCTCGTCAGCAACCTTTTACCTTACGGTCGATGAACTACCTGTCTCCATTTCACTCTGCTCCAGAGAGATCTCCTCAAGGAGTTAGGAGATACTCTTGCGGGTAACGTCCCTGAGGCGGTGGCCCAGACTGTTAACGCCCAGGTGTTTACCCTCAATTCCATTGTCAACTCCTCCATGCGGCTCATTTCGTATGCAGCCGAGGGAGCGAGTAGGGCAGCAAGCTCAGGAGTCGCCCTTAGAAGGCAAGCCTGGCTGCGCCTTTTGTCACTTCGGGGAGGCCTTCAAGTCTTCCTTCACTGATGCCCCCTTTGATGGTTCTTCTTTGTTCGGAAGCAAAGTGAAAGACACCCTCACCAGGTGCGAGCAAGAGGGAAAGACCCTGTCTACCGTAGGGGTCTGTTTTTCCCTTCCTTCTAGGCCTTACCTCAAGGCCCAATGGGGTGGGAAGATGTGGTTCAAAAAAATCAGAGTTTTTTTCCTGTCGCACAAGGCGAGTCCCCCTCCAGAGGCAGAGAGGAGGGGGAGGTTATTCAGGGAGACGCCTCCCTAGAGGCAGAGTGGGCCCCCCCGCAATTCGGGAGACCGTGAGTCCTTTCGCGGCTCTCCATACTCTCGTTCTTGAGGGAGTGCCCGGCTGTGCTTATCTGGAGCCAGTCGAGGGTCGAATTTCGTTATATCCGGAAGCCTGGAAAAGCATCACCCAGGACTGATGGCTATTACAAATAATTTCCAGAGGTTATCTCATTCCGTTTACATCAGACCCCCCTTCAATCAGAAAAATCCCAGACGTTCCACCCAGTCAAAGGGATCAAGCAGCCTCAGAGGTTTCAAAGCTGCTAGGAAAAGGAGCCATCCAGCGTGTCCCCTCAGACTAAATCGGATTAGGGACTTACTCAAGATTCTGTTTGGTGCCGAAAAGAACAGGGGGCCTGAGACCCATATTATATCGCAGCCAACTGAACAACTGTGTACAGAAGTCCAAGTTCCGTATGGTCACACTACAATCGATTCTCCCATTGTTGGGAGAGGAGGTATGGATATGCTCCATCGACCTCAAGGATGCTTACTACCATGTCAAAATGGACACTGCATCCAGGAGTCACCTACGCTTCCGGCTGGGAGCCAGTCATTTCCAGTTTCGAGCCCTGCCCTTTGGTCTCACCACAGCCCCCAGGGTGTTCACCAAGTGTATGGCGGTGACTGCTCACTTGAGACGTCCAGGATTCCAAGTGTTTCCGTATCTGGACAACTGGCTTCTTACCACCCCCACCAGGCATCAACTAGTCCAGACCAGGGACGCTACCATCACTCTGTCAGCAGTTGGGCATAACACTAAATTGGGAAAAATCTGCTTGGTTTCCCTCGCAGCGTGTCACCTTTATAGGCGCAGAATTAGACACCATTCGAATACGAGCATTTTTACCGCAGTAAAGGATCAGAGTCTTACAACAACAGATACACACCCTGATGCCCCTGAGGAAAGTGAAGGCAAGATGGGTTCTTCAACTCCTGGGGACCATGACAGCAACAATTATGTTGGTGCCTCTAGCGAGATTACACATGAGACTTCTTCAATGGCTCCTCTTTGTTCAGTGGTCTCTCCAAAAATTTCCACTTTCTCACCCCATTTTGCTCACGGACAGATGCAAACAGGATCTCAGTTGATGGCTTTGCACCAACAATTTGGACTGGGGAAGGCCCTTCGTTCCAACCATCCCGGTTGCCACAGAGACCACGGACGCCTCCCAAATGGGGTGGGGGGGTATTATCTCAGCAGGACAGTCCAAGGCACGTGGCAAGATCACGAGATACATCTGCATATCAACGTCCTAGAGATGAGAGCAGTGCTACTTGCGTTGCAGGCACTTCAGAGCTTTCTACCTCTAGGGACGATTGCAATACACTCGGACAACATGTCAGTAGTGTGGTATCTAAACAAGCAAGGGGAAACCAGGTCTTACCCCCTGTGTAGAGAGGCCATGTGAGTGTGGCAGTGGGCAGTATCTTCCCAACGGTTTCTGGTGGCAATGAACATTCCGGGTAAGTCAAACGTGATTGCGGACAGGCTAAACAGAGCTATTCTGTTGCCTTACGAGTGGTCCCTGAATCGTCTAGTTGCAGAACGAATCTTCAGCAGATGGGGTCAGCCTTGCTGCGACCTTTTTGCCAGCCCCCTCAATGCCAAATGCAGCAGCTACTTCACGCTGATTCCCCCCGCCCCGCCCCCCACCCCCACAGGGGGAGTCACCCAGGGACACTGTAGTTCACGATTGGCCGTCCGGTCTGCTTCATGCTTTCCCTCAGTTTCCCTTGCTGTCAAAAGTGATTCAGAAAGCACAATTCTTGGGAAGCAGAATGATTATGATTGCTCCACACTGGCCTCGCCAAGTCTGGTTTCCCTTTCTCCAACCATACATTGTGGACACTCCTTGGATTCTGGACCCTCACAATTTATTCCGGTACCTCGGCTGGAATGCCTTCAAAGTCCTTTGAAGGCATTCCAGCCGAGGTACCGGAATAAATTGTGTTGCTGTTCTCCAGTTTCGTTTGGTTGATTCATTCATTTTCGTGGTTTGGTTTCTTTATTCTGGACCCTCAACCAGATTTACTGACACATGGGACAGTTCCACCCCTCTCTGATGACCCTCCGGTTGACAGCCTGGCTACTCCACTTCCATCGTTAGTTAGGCTTCATAATTTTTCACCGGAAGTGGTTCACATTTTATCTTCCTCTCATAAGCCATCTACTAGGAAGATTTATTCTAGCAAATGGAAGAGGTTTTCTATTTGGGCGCATACCCAAGGAATTGATCCTTACACAGCTCCAATTGCTTCAGTCTTGGAGTTTTTGTCTATGCTTTTCCATCAGGGTTCCGCATCAGCTACCATCAAAGTTCAGTTGGCAGCGATCTCTAATTTTCATGTTGCTAATGAGCCTAGTCTCATTGCTCATAGACTCTGCAAGGCTTTCCTGAAGGGTGCTCTGTTACTCCGTCCTCCTGTCTCCGAACCTATCATGCCATGGGATCTCAATTTTGTTCTACAAGCCCTTACTTCACCACCTTTCGAGCCTGCAGCTACCTGTGACTTGAAATTCTTGACCTGGAAAACGGCCTTCTTAACAGCAATCACTTCAGCAAGGTGAGTTTCAGAAAGTCAAGCCCTTTCTATCAAACCTCCATACTTAATCTTCCATAAGGACAGGGTTTCTCTTAGACCAAACCCTTCTTTCCTTTCTAAAGTGGCTTCCGTATCTAATCTTAATCAATCCATTGAGTTGCCTGTATTCTTTCCTCATTTTTCAAACAAGGCAGAATTTAAATTTCATCAATTGGATGAACACAGACAGTTACGTTTCTATCTGCACCGAACAAAAGATATCCGGAAGTCTGATCAACTGTTTGTCTCCTTTTCGGAAAACAAAATTGGGTCCCCTGTCTCCAAGATCACCCTATCCAGATGGATATCTAGCTGCATCTCTTTCGCTTACCACGCAGGAGGAAAAGATCTGCCATTTCCGGTCAAGGTTCACTCTACTCGGGCTGTTTCTACATCTACAGCATATCCAGCCAGATTGTCAATGGAAGATATATGTGCTGCAGCTACTTGGGCTTCTCACACATTTGTTTCTCATTAGAAATTGGACGTGGTATCTAGAGGCAGGTCGTCCTTTGGTTCCACAGTACTCAGGAGTATTTTCCTATGAGCCACCCAGGATGTAGGTGTTAGTGACGCTGTCCCACAGGTAAGAATGTAGGCGAGATAGGACTACATAACACCAAGAAGTTATGTACTCACCATAACGTTCGATGTATGCAGTCCATCTCGCCTCACATTCTTACTTAGCCTCCCACATTCCCCCTTCCTGGAGGATCTGGAGGTTAGGTTTCTATCTACAGAGTTCCCTTTACTTTTAGCTTATTCTTTTTACCTGGATGTTGTGTATGCATGAGGTATGAATGAGTATTGCAGCAAACTAGATCTGGGGATATGGAGCAGTGCACCATGGGATACCTACTTAGCCCAGCCAATAGAAGACTTTGAGCTAGAAAAGACTGGCCAAGTCTGAGCTGATAATCAGTTCCGAACCCACGGGTAAGAATGTGAGGCTAGCTGGACTACATACACCGAACGTTATGGTGAGTACATAACTTCTTGATGTTATGTGATCGTATCTCGCCTACATTCAATACTGATGGGCTCGGAGCCGATCCCTCGGCTCCGACTCGGCACCCTATGCTATAGAGCGAGGCCTCTTATTGGCTGAGCTATTTCTTATCCCAGGATGCACCACCACTAATCCCCCAGATCTCGTTTGCCGCTTACAAGCTAGGACGTGGTCTCAAACTTGGCTGGGCTAAGTACTGTTTTATTCAGACTTTTCCTGTCAGGAAATTGCTTATTTTGAACCCAAAAGCTGTTTTAACAGCTATTGTGGTACGAGTGTGTTTAAGTAAATCTGTTGAGGAATTTGTGTTTTTTCGTTAAGGGAAGGTTTCCCGTTTAAGTTAGAGGGGCCTTCCCCTATTTTCTATTACTATCTAGCGTTTTCTTTTTTGTGTGTCAAGTACCTGCTTAAGTTAGAGGGTCTTGACCCTCTTTTTTTTCTGTGTTTGTGCTACTAGTACTGAATTGTTTGGTCAAAAAAAAAAAAAAAAACTTTGTATTTAAAACTTAAAACTTGCTGTTTTTTTTCTGTATTATTAATCTTAGAGGTTTGTCAGCATGTCTAAAGAGCATAGACCCTCTGGGTTTAAAAAGTGCGCGAGGTGTGGTTATAAAATGTCCATAACAGACTACCATTCCTCGTGCGTTTATTGTTTAGGCGCCAAGCACCTACAAGAGTCCTGTAGCGTGTGTCACGCCTTTTCATCGAGAGTCCTCCAGGAGAGGAAGAACAAATTAATTCTAAAAGGGTTGATTAAGCCATCCTTCGAGGAGGCTTTATCTTCCTCTTCCTTTCCTACGAAAAAGAAAAAAGCGTCGGCTCCGACCAGTCTGTCGGAACCGACTGCCAAAAAACCTAGGCAGGCTTCTCCATCGGCTCCACGGACTTGGAGCCGAGGCGGAACGGTCTGCCTCGATGCCTCCAGTCTCGACCCCTCTGGTTTCGGAGCCGAGGACTGGGGCATCGAGAGGCGGGTCACCTTCATCGGCTCCACTGATATTGGAGCCGATGAGGGTTGCCGGCTCAGACTCTTCCCCTTCGGCGCCGAAGTCCTCATCAGCACCGAGGGAAATTGTTTTGAGATCTCCCTCGGAACCGATAGTAATCAAATCCATTCGGAGCTGGTCCCCTAGTCCTATGGAGCCGATGGAGAAATCGGTTCGTACCCGATCGGTGTCATCTAGATCCTCCAAGATGTCTGATTCGGACATCGACAGGGTGCTCCTAAGACTCTCTTCCAGTCTCCGGTGTTTCAAAAGTTAGTTTCGGCTCCAGCCCATTCGGCTTCAGAGCTGATGGTCCACCCTGCTACTATGGTTCCTCCTCCAACAGCCTCGGCACCGTTGGAGCCGGTGCTGGTGGAACCGATGGAGGTTTTAGGGTCGGGCCCGACCCTTACTCCGGCTCTTGAGTCGGAGTTCGGTACGCGGACTTCTTCTGTCGGCCCCGGGGGGGGGGGCGCTTCGGGACTGATGTTTTCAGTCCCAAGCCTTCCTCTCGGTGCATCGGCGGCGGGAGTGCCGTCTACCGTCATGGCCACGGAGGTGGGACCTTCCCAGGATTCTGGTGGTCCCGCCTTCAGGGCTATGAGGAGTGCGTTAGCCAAATCATCTTTGGCTACCTCCACGGTCTCCCCAGCTCCTTCCCTGCATACCGAGACTGGGTCTTTGGCAGTCCCCCTGTCCTTAGACAGTGGAGCCCCGGGGCCCTCCTGGAGGTCCTTCTGAAGCTTCTTCGGAGGAACCCCCCAGGAAAAGATTGTGCAAGAGGAAGCACGTTGACTCCCCTGATGAGTCTCTTACATCAGACACTGATCTCGATGATGCAGAGGGGTCCCCTAAGTCATCCTCAGATGATGTCTCCTTTGCAGACATCCTGGAAGCCCTTAAACAACGAGGCGGCTGGCAATCCAAACCCCCTTCTG
Organism: Protopterus annectens; assembly: GCF_019279795.1. NCBI lineage: Eukaryota > Metazoa > Chordata > Ceratodontiformes > Protopteridae > Protopterus > Protopterus annectens. The sequence continues at coordinate 1,171,081,995 of NC_056746.1, forward strand.
CTGATGAGTCGGTGTTCTTTAAGGCCTTCGGGGCTCAGCCCTCCGCCTCCTGGGTGTCTCCGCCCTTCGACGAGCTCTTGGGCTTGATCTGTCGAAGGGCGTGGGAACACCCAGACTCTGTGGAACCGGTGCCTGCTCGTCCTAATAAGTTCCTGTCAGCACCCCCGGAAAAAGAGTTCCTGACTAAAGGTGTGGCTGTAGATGCTTTGGTGGTGGCATCTGCTACCCAGCAAGATGTAGCAGAGGCTTCGACGTCCGTCCATCCTCCTAATAAGGAGTCTAGGAGCATGGATTGGTACGGTAAGCGCACCCTAAGTTCAGCGGCCTTTACATTAAGGTCCTTGAACTATCTCACGCACTTTGCCAGATTTCAGAGGGATCTGATTAAAGAACTTTCCGATACCCTCTTGGGTAACCTGCCTGAGGAGCTGGCCCAGACGGTTGGCTCTCAGCTGGCTACACTGTCGTCCATTTCAAACTCGTCCATGAGGCTCATTTCTTATGCGGCCGAAGGGGCGAGTAAGCGGCAGTACAGGCATTGCTCTACGGAGACGAGCCTGGCTCCGCCTGTGTCATTTTGCGGAGGCCTTTAAGTCTTCCTTTGCCGACGCCCCCTTTGATGGGTCCTCCTTGTTTGGACCCAAGGTAAAGGACACACTGACCCGCGAGCAAGAAGGTAAGACTTTGACTGCCGTAGGGGCACGATTTTCCACTCCCTTTCGGCCTTACCCCAAGGCTAAAAGAGGAGGGAAAATGTGGTTCCGTAGATCTCAGAAGTCTTACCCCTCACAGCAGGACGATCCCCCTTCCAGAGGCAGGGGAGGGGGAATTTCCCAGAGGCGGCAGAGGCCCTCGCAACACTGGAGACCGCGAGTCCTTTCGTGGCTCTTCAGCCTTTCACAGTCCCTGAGGGATTGCCCGACTGTGCAGCTCCGGAGCCAGTCGGGGGTCGTTTTTCGAGACGCCTAAAAGCCTGGGAAGGTATCACTCAGGACCGGTGGGTGCTTCGAATTATCGCCGGAGGTTACGCCATCCCTTTCTCTCACTCTCCACTTCAGTCCAAAAAAATCCCGGACCCGCCACCCAGTCAGCGGGAAACTGCAGCCTCAGAAGTTTCAAAGCTGCTGCAAAAGGGAGTCATCCAACCGGTCCCCGCAGACCAGATCGGATTAGGGACTTACTCAAGGTTTTTTTTGGTGCCAAAAAAGACCGGGGACTTGAGGCCCATTTTGGATCTCAGCATTCTAAACCGTTCAGTCAAAAAGTCCAAGTTCCGAATGGTCACCCTACAAACCATTCTCCCATTGCTGGAGAAAGGTGTTTGGATGTGCTCCATAGATCTCAAGGACGCTTATTACCATATCATGGTACATCAAGCGTCCAGGAGACATCTGCGCTTCAGCCTAGGAGGCAGTCATTTTCAGTTCCGTGCGCTGCCCTTTGGTCTCACCACAGCCCCCAGGGTGTTCACCAAATGTTTGGCGGTAGTGACTGCTCACCTGAGAAGTCTAGGATTCCAGGTGTTTCCGTATCTAGACGACTGGCTCCTAACTGCCACCTCCAAGCATCTACTATTGCGGAGCCTACAAGCCATGATATCACTGGGCAATTCCCTTGGAATCACCTTCAATTGGCCAAAGTCTGTGTTGCTGCCATCTCAACGCATAAGATTCATCGGAGTAGAGATAGACTCAAGCCGAATGCGGGTCTGTCTACCTACAGACAGGATACAAACCATACAGGCTCAAGTTCGAGCCTTACTTCCCAGATCCAAAGCCCCAGCCAGAATGGTACTGCAGCTATTGGGATCCATGTCCGCCACGGTTCTTCTAGTTCCCCTAGCAAGATTGCACATGAGAATTCTCCAGTGGCTTCTTTCAGCTCAGTGGTCCTTTCAGGAACTCCCTCTCAGTCACCTCATATGGATCACGGAAACTTGCAAACGGGACCTTCGCTGGTGGCTGGTGCCCTCCAATCTGGATCAGGGACGACCCTTTGTTCCACCTCCTCCTGCGGCCACTTTGACCACGGACGCCTCCCAGATGGGGTGGGGGGGCATTCCCTGGGCAGGTCAGTCCAAGGCAAATGGCACCCAGAAGAGACCCTACTTCATATCAACATCCTAGAAATGAGGGCGGTGCTTCTGTCCCTTCAAGCCCTTCACGATTACCTCCCTCAGGGCGTAATTGCCGTTCACTCAGACAACATGTCAGTGGTCTGGTACCTGAACAAGCAGGGAGGGACCAGATTCTATTCTCTTTGCAGAGAGGCCATGAGAGTTTGGGAATGGGCAGTGTCGACCAAACGCTTTCTAGTGGCTACTCATATCCCAGGCAAGTCCAATGTGATAGCCGACAGACTGAGCAGAACCATCCTCTCTCCTCACGAATGGTCTCTGAACATTACAGTTGCAAATCAGATTTTCAGCAAATGGGGAGTTCCGTGTTGCGACCTCTTCGCGACTCCACTGAATGCGAAGTGCAAAAAGTTCTTCTCCCTCACCCCGGCTCCGGGGAAGAGCCCCATGGACGCACTAGCCCGTCCGTGGCCCACCGGCTTGCTTTATGCCTTCCCCCCAGTTCCTCTCCTTCCCAGGGTGATCCAAAAGGCATCTCTCCTGGGGAGCAAAATGATCTTAGTTGCTCCTTACTGGCCTCGTCAAGTATGGTTCCCCTATCTTCGGAAATATGCTCTGGAAGGTCCATGGTTCCTGGATCAGATCCCAGACCTACTGGTTCATCAGTCGGGACTATTCCACCAGTCCCTACACACCTTAAAATTAACGGCTTGGCTCCTCCTCTTCCGACTATAGTCAGGAGTCATACATTGGATCCAGAAGTTGTACACATCTTATCTTCGGCCCACAAGTCTGCTACAAAGAAATTGTATTCTAGCAAATGGAAAAGATTTGCTATTTGGGTTCAACTCCGGGGCCTGGATCCCATCACTATTCCCGTATCAGAAGTACTGAAATTTCTAACTTCTCTTTTCAATCAAGGCTCTTCAGTCTCTACCATCAAGGTTCAATTGGCAGCTATTTCCAATTTTCACGAATCTATAAACCCACCTTTAATGAGCAACAGATTGTGTAAGACCTTCTTGAAAGGTGCTGTGCTTTTAAGACCTCCGATTTCTCATCCTGCTCCTCCATGGGATCTCGATGTGGTGTTATGCGCCTTAACTTCCTTCCCCTTCGAACCGGCAGCGACATGTGATTTAAAATTTCTATCGTGGAAGACTGCCTTTCTGGTGGCGATTACTTCTGCCAGAAGGGTTTCAGAGCTTCAAGCTTTGTCTGTAAAACCTCCGTACTTGGTTTTTCACAAAGTCAGAGTATCTCTCAGGCCAAATCCATCCTTTGTCCCTAAAGTTTGTTCCAGTTTCTGCCTACAACAATCATTAGAACTTCCAGTCTTCTTTCTGAAGTATTCTAACAAAGCGGAATTCATATTCCACACATTAGATGTCCACAGGCAGTTGCGTTTTTATTTAGATAGGACCAAACAAACAAGGAAAACAGATCAGTTATTTGTATCCTTTGTGGACAATAAATTGGGCAAAGCCGTCACAAAGGTCACTATTGCCAAATGGATCAGGGACTGTATTACTCAAGCTTATTCTTATTTTAATAAAGAGCTTACCACCTCTGTCAAAGCTCATTCTACAAGGGCTATGGCTACTTCGATAGCATTTCATTCTAAGCTTGCCATTAGTGACATTTGTGCTGCGGCTACATGGTCTTCCCCGCACACTTTCATTTCCCACTACAAATTGGACGTGGCATCTGGAGGACGAGCTTCATTTGGTTCCACAGTGCTCAGGAGGGTTTTCCAATGAGCCACCCAGGATTTAGGTGCTAGGGACTCTGTCCCATCAGTATTGAATGTAGGCGAGATAGGATCACATAACATCTTTTAGTTATGTACTTACCATAACTTTAGATGTTTGGGATCCATCTCGCCTACATTCCCAATAACCCACCCTCCTTCCCCCTTCCTTGGAGATCGGAGGATATCAGAAGGTCCGAATCCTGTTGTTTATATAACATTGTTATATGTTTCAAGATGAAACAAGTTGTGCATGTGTGCATGAATGCGGACAAACAAGATCTGGGGGATTAGTGGTGGTGCATCCTGGGATAAGAAATAGCTCAGCCAATAAGAGGCCTCGCTCTATAGCATAGCGTGCCGAGTCGGAGCCGAGAGATCGGCTCCGAGCCCATCAGTATTGAGTGTAGGCGAGATGGATCCCAAACATCTAAAGTTATGGTAAGTACATAACTAAAAGTTTCTTGGCATTGAGCTTGAGCCCATGGCTCTGGCACCAAGCATCTGTTTCTCTAATGCCCTTTTGTAGAATAACAACATAATTTGGGGATTCAATAATGGCTCCCAGTTTGGAGTCATCTTGAACTTTGTTAGCCAGTGTCCCACAGTGTTGGCCTGTACTTCAGAGAAGTAGATGCCAAACAAGAGCGGTCCCAGGACTGAACCCTGAGGTGCTCCACTTGTCTGGAGCTGGATTTGGAGTCAGCTACTTTTACAATGTGGGTTCTGTCAGTAAGTCAGTTGGCAACCCATCGAGTGATGTAGTGATTAATGCCCAGCTTAGTAAGTTTATCTATGATTCCAGAGTGGGGGGTGGTGTTGAAGGCCGTGGCGAGGTCCAGATAGGCTGTGTGGACCATCTTACCCTCGTCCACAGCTCTGGAGACTGATTCGAATAAGTCAGTCAGGTTCATGAGACCAGATCAGCCCTTCATGAACCCAACCTGGGTGGGGTCTAGTGTTTGAAGGTTGGCAATGTCTTTGCTTGTTTATAAGTTCCATGATGGTACGCTCCATGTCCTTACAGATCAGGCTCGTCAGACTGATGGGGGGGGGGGGGTAGTTCACAGGTTCCAGAGTGGATCCCCCTTATGGACTTGGGATAACTGTAGCTGTGCACCACTCTGGCACGAAGCCTGAGGTGAGGCTATGATTAAACATGACCCTTAGTTGTGCCATTTCATTTTGTAGTTTATTTAGTACACAGCCCGGAATGTCGCCTGGTCCCATGGATGCTGTATTCTTAGCTTTGGAGAGTGCAGTTTTTACCTGTGTGGCCGTTATTACTGAAATTTGGCAATCATTTGGTATTGAGATGGGCCCCTTTAGGGGGTGGGGGGGTGAGATTGGGACGGAATCAATCTGCCAGGATATTGGCAATATCCTTGGGATCAGTATATTTAATGCCATTCTGTTGTAGCTCAGAACAGATCTGAGCTATTGCCATTTAGATTCTTGACCTAGCTATAGAACGCCTTGTGGTTGTCTTTGGAATCTTTGGCAATTTTATTTTTGTAACTAGCTTTGGAGGATTTTATGAGGGATCTCAGCTTCTTACTGAGGCTGGTAAGGGAGTTTTTTGCATCCTGGGATTTTCCTCTCTTCTGCAGCACTTTTTTAATTTTGTTGTAAAGTTTGTTTATGGCAAGGGACCACCAGATTGTCTTTCTTTTTTTGGAGGAGAGCGTCTTCTATTTCAGTTGGCACGATTCATGCACGAGTGGATGTGCTCGTACAGTGCTTTAGTGTAGGATTCAGCAGTCTTGACTTTCAGTTCCCGTCTGCATGGGTGTCATGACGTTTGTCACTTCTAACTTGAGTAGCATGAAGTTGGCTTTGGAGAAGTTTTCTTATTGGGGGGTGGGGGGGATGTGGATGTCAAGGGTGATTAGCTTATGGTCAGACCTAACCAACGAGGGGGTGACCATAGGTGTGGAGCATCTGTCTCCCATGTTGGTAATGACCAGGTCCAGGATATTGGAGCCCCTTGTGGGACTGTGGATTAGTTAATCCAGGGCATTGGAATTTATGAATTCAAAGAACCGTTGGGCAAAGACATTGGTACACGAGTACTTTTCCCTGTTAATGGCAGGATAGTTGAAATTTGCTGTATCCAGGACTGTTTGTAAGCTTCTGAGCCCCCTTAAGCCTTTCTATGTTTGAGGGAAGTATTCTAGTTAATCAGTGGGAGTAGTAAGCACTAGGTAATCATTCCACCACAAGATCCAGGTACAGATTCTTAGGTTTAGCACTTGAATTTGCTTATTCGTGCTCAGCACTTGTTTAGAACTTGTTGTTAGCACTAAATAAGCTACAAATTACTACAGCACTCAACCTTCCTCTTTACCTAGAGGAAAACAGTTTTGTACTTACTTTCCTCACTTGCTTAGAGAAAACCAGCTCTTATACTCCCTTTCCTCACTTGTCTAGAGGAAAGTAGTTTTTTATTCAGGCATGTCCAAGGGTCAGCTCCCAGTGTTCTCTCCTGTCTATCTGATGAATCTGGGCATCTTGAGGCAATGTAGCAATTGCCTCATGTACACAGACAACCCTCTCCTCCTACCACCCAACACCACAACCTGTGAGAGATGCACTTGTCTAGCCAAACTGAAGTAAAGCTCTCTCCCTTCAAGACTGAACTTGACATTCAAGAGGAGAGGGTAAACACTTGTACCACACAACACTCATCACATAGTCCCACTAAACCTACAGCACCAAAATCCACACGTAGAAACATAAAAACCTCCTCAGAGACTCTCAATTATAATCTGCTCAAGCAACGGAGACCTCCAAAGCAGAAATGCAAGCAAACTCCACCCCCCCCAACACAACCCAAATGACACATAGTCCACAGACTCAGTGTGCCAGTAAATCACAGCCCATAAGGCAAACCAACATACTCAACACCACTAGTCATAGGTGACTGCATAGTCAGGCACATTGATGTCCCACTCACCAGGCTAAACAAGGAGAAGGTTACTGTCTGCTGCCTGTCGAGTGCCAGGATCCGCCACAACCCACGCACTCAGGTCACTCCACAACAAGTACAAATATGACTCTCATTGTCCATGTTGGTGTGAATGACCTGAGACATACCTCCCTGGACTACATGAAGAGAGACATGGAAGAGCCCTCCGATTTTGTAGCTCAGGCAGGTATGACTCCAGCTCTGAGTAGCATCCTGCCATCTCCCAGAATGATACTGCAGTACAAGGACAAAATGATGGACTTCGACAATTGGCTAAGCTTCTGGTGTCATTCTAAGGGGATCCAGTATCTGCCTGGGACGACATGGTCAACGGACCAAGATGCTTTGCCAGAGATGGCCTGCACCTGTCGCCCCCTGGGATTCTGGATACTGGCTAAGGCTCTTGACGCCTCTATAGTGCCTTTTTTAGACAAGGTTCAAATGACAAATTCACCACCGTAACACAAACAGGCAAGCAAAAAGTGAAGGTAATGCTACTCAATGCTAGAAGTCTAAATCTCAAAATGCACTCACTCAAGGCACACCTTAAAATGGAGAACATCAATATCTGTGCAGTGACTGAGACCTGGTTCAAGGCTCTAGAGAGCACCCCTGCATTACCAGGCTATAACTCTATAACTCGTATCACACTTTTCGGCCATCTAACCTGGACCAGAACACCAAAGGCGGAGGTGTGTCCATATTCATTAAGGCTATCCACACCTCCAGGCTAGTTGCGCAGCATAATGCATCTGAGGTTATTCAAGTGCTTCTAACTCTGGGCAAAACTGCAATCCAAATTGTAGCTTGCTACAGATCCCCCACCATGCCCCAGGATTCCCACTCCTCTTTTCTTGATATACTGCAAAATATTAGGGTTCAACCAAACACCCCAATAATGGGCGATTTTCAACTACCCCACCATTTAACTGGGAAAACTACTAGTGTACCAACTCCTTCGCTCAATGCTTTCTGGAATTTGTAAGTTCCAGTGCCCTGGATCAGCTTATCCACACCCCCACCAGGGGCAACAACATCCTAGACCTAGTCATTACGAACATGAGTGACTGGTTTTCCACACCTGAAATCAACTCCTCGTTGTTCAGGTCCGACCATAAGCTAATCACCCTAGATATCCGCATCCCGCCCCCACCCACCATTAAGGAAACCACGATAAAACATTTCTCCAAAGCCAACCTCATGCTCCTTAAGACAGAAGTGGCGAACTTCATGTCACCCATGCAGATGGACAATACAGTTACAACTTCTGAATCCTACACAAATGCACTCTATATAAGCACTTGCACGAGTGCATGGATTGTGCTATCCCAAACAGAACCAAGATGCTATCCTCTAAAAAAAGGAAGGCAATCTGGTGGTCCCCTGCCATAAAAAAACTCTACAACAGAAGGAAGGAACTGTTGCAAAAGAGTAAAATCCCATGAGTGGAGGATCTCCCTGGTCAGCCTCCGTAAGAAGTTGAGATCCCTTATAAGATCCTCCAAAGCTAGCTACGAAAGCAAAATTGCCACTGATTTCTAAGGGCAACCACAAATCATTCTATAGCTATGTCAAGAATCTCAGTGGCAACACCCAGATCTGCTCTGAGTTGCAGCACAACGGTACGAAAATTACAGAACCAACTGATATTGCCCAATATCCTGGCAGATAGGTTCAGTGCTAGCTTTACCCCCCTCTCATCCCCTAAAGGGGCTCATATCTATACAGGAAAATTCCAGAGTCCCTGTAATCACATCTATGCAGGTAAAAGCTGCACTCTCTAAAACCAAAAACACAGCATCCATAGGACTGGACAACATCCCAAGCTGCATTTTACATGAACTTCAGAATGAACTGGTTCCCCACTTAAGCACCGTGTTCAATCATAGTCTCGCGTCAGGCTTTGTGCCCACTGAATGACACACAGCAACAGTTTATCCCACTCCACAAAGGGGGAGCCACCACTGATCCTGGGAACTATCGCCCTATTAGCCTGAGCCTGGTCTGCAAGGCCATGGAACTCCTAAACAAAGACATTGGTAACCTCCAAACTCTGGACCCCACCCAGTTCGGGTTTGTGAAAGGCAGATCATGCCTTCTGAACCTGATCAACTTCTTTGAGGCAGTCACCAAAGCCGTACGAGGATAAGGTGGTTCACACAGCTTATCTTGACCTCGCCAAGGCTTTCAACACCACCCCCCATTCTGGAATTATAGCTAAACTAGGTATAAATCCCTAGGTTACAAGATGGGTTGCCAACTGGCTCACTGACAGAACCCACACTGTAAAAGTTGCAGACTCCAAATCTGACTTCAAACCAGTGACAAGTGGAGTACCACAGGGTTCAGTCCTGGGACCTCTCCTGTTTTATGTCTACTTCTGTAAAGTACAGGCTAACACAGAAGGCCTCTGGCTAATGAAGTTTGCAGATGACTTCAAACTAGGAGCCATAGTAGAGTCCCCAAATGATGTGGACATCCTGCAGAAGGACCTCACTGACACAGATGCCTGGAGTCAACATGGCCTCAAGCTCAGTGTCATAAAGTGCATTGTCATCCCCCTTTGGTAAAAACTCTGTACCCATGAACTACCGCATAAATGGCAGTCTACTTAACGCCGAATGTGTAATGAAAGAACTTGGGACAGAGGTGGACAGTAGTTTCTCCTTTGATAATCACATCGCCACAGTAGTCAGGAAATCCTTCTATGTGGCACACTTCATCACAAAAGGGTTCTCATCCAAGAAAAAAAGAGGTCATTGTTCCCCTCTACTCGGCACTCCTTCGATGCCCCTTTTGGAATGTACCTCACAAGACATCTGCAGCAGCTAGCTGGAAAGGCCATAGAAGTACCTCACAAAGAGAATTACTGGCCTCAAACAGATGCCCTACACTGACCGTCTCAAGAAACTCCAGCTTTACTCTGTAGCATATTGCCTACTCCTAGGAGACCTCTGCCTAACATAAAGCTATATTAAACGCAGAGCTGTTGGACATGCTACACCTAAAGAAATCCCAATCCCTCCGAGCTATACACTCTAGGGTCCTAAACCTTGTCACCACAATAAACAGGACATGCTGGAGGGATAGATTCCTGTCCCAGAGACTTTTTGTACTCTGGAACAAGCTACCCATCTGTGTCGAGCAAAGTTCCTCATTAGCCCTCTTCAAGAAAAATCTTGAGTGAATGGGAAATAGTAAAGAAACCCCGGGGATCACTTCTGTGGCTCTGCTCGACAGGGGTACAGGAAATTAACTTTCTTGGGTGGCGTAAGCCAGGGAACCTTTTTGGCTAGGCTTACTTAGGCCCTTGGGCCGATAGCCTAGTACTTACCTATGAACCCAGTATTGGGATGTTTGGTTGTATCTTAATATTTTCTAGTATGTTTAGAAAGGTGTAGTGAGAATCTTGGGGCATGGTGGGGGATCTGTAGCAAGCTACAATTTGGATTGCAGTCTTTACCTAGTGTTACCTGCACCTGGAAAATTTCAGACGCATTGTGTTGGGCAACTAGCCTGGTGGTGTGAATATCCTTGGTGTGAATATGGACACTCTTCCATCTTTAGAGTTTCAGTCCTGGTTTGGTGGCTGTAAAGTGTGGTAAGAGTTGTAACCTGGTATTGCAGGGGTGCACTCTGGAGCCCTGAACCACTTCTTAGTTACTGCACAGATGTCTATGTTCTCCATTTTTAGGAGTGCCACGAGAGTGCATTTTGAGGTTTAGACTTCTAGCATTGAGTAGCATTACCTTCAGATTTTGCATGCTTGTACCAGTTACGGTGATCGTTTTGTCCTTTGAACTTTGCCTAAAAAAGGCACTATAGGTGGTATTCTTTTCTTTCAGCTGCTCCCGTTAGGGGTCACCACAGTGGATCAACTGTTTCCATTTCTTCCTGTCCCCTGCATCTTGCTCTGTCACACCAACCACCTGTGTCTCCTCTCTCACCACATCCATAAACCTCATCTTAGACCTTCCTCTTTTCCTGTTACCTGGCAGCTTCATTCTTAGCATCTTTTCCCAATATACTCTGCTTTCCTCCTCAGCACATGTCCAAACCAACGTAATCTTGCCTCTCTGGCTTTGTCTCCAAACCTTCCAACCTGGGCTGACCCTCTAATATACTTTATTCCTAATCCTGTCCATCCTCGTCACACCCAGTGCAAATCTGAACATCTTCAACTCTGCCACATCAAGCTCTGACTCGTGCCTGTTTGTCAATTCCACTGTCTCCAACCCATGTAACATAGCTGGTCTCACTACCCTCTTGTAGACCTTTCCTTTCACTCTTACTGGTACTCGTCTGTCACAAATCACTCCTGACGCTCTTCTCCACCCACTCCATCCTGCCTGTACTCTCTTCTTTACCTCTCTTCCACACTCACCATTACTCTGAACTGTTGATCCCAAGTATTTAAACTCATCCACCTTTGCCACCTGTACTCCCTGCATATTCACCATTCTTCTATCCTCCCTCTCATTCACAGATATATTCTGTCGTAGTCCTGCTGACCTTCATTCCTCTTCTCTCTAGAGCATATCTCCATTTCTCCAGGATAGTCTCCACCTGTTCCCTACTTTCACTACAGATCACAATGTCCTCTGCAAACATCATAGTCCACGGGGACTCCTGTCTGATCTCGTCTGTCAGCCTGTCCATCACCATTGCAAATAAGAAAGGGCTCAGAGCTGATCCTTGATGTAATCCCACCTCCACCTTAAACGCATCCGTCACTCCCACCACAGACCTCACCGCGGTCACAATACCCTTGTACATATCCTGTACCACTCTTACATACTTCTGACACTTCCAACTTTTTCTTTTTTACTTCCAACTTCCTCATACAATACCACAACTCCTCTCTAGGGCACCCTGTCATATGCTTTCTCTAAGTCCACAAAGACACAATGCAACTCCTTCTGACCTTCTCTGTACTTATCAACACTCTCAGAGCAAACATTTCATCTGTAGTGCTCTTTCCTGGCATGAGACCATACTGCTGATCACTAACCATCACCTCCCTTCTTAACCTAGCTTCCACTACTCTTTCCCATAACTTCATGCTGTGACTGATCAGTTTAATCCCTCTGTAGTTACTACAGCTTTGCACATCACACTTATTCTTAAAAATCGGTACCAAAACACTTTCTCCATTCCTCAGGCATCCTCTCACTTTCCAAGATTTCATATTATATAAAATACACGTGTGTGTTTGTGTGTGTGTTTGTGTGTGTGTGTGTGTGTAAATATATAATACATATATAAAAAACAAAGGATGGGGCTTCGCCTAATATGTTTATAACATAATGTATCCTGTGACAATGACCCAGTTTTCTTTAATAACATTTTTGATACTGTGATAATCCAGAGTGTATGTCAAGATGCAGCTGTTTTTGCATTTTTATTTTCCGTGGAATTTCTTGATATTCTGTTAATAGATGTGAATGAAGGTTTTTCAATCCTTTTTAATTCTATAATGGGTTCCAGGATGATTTTTAACATCTGACTTTCATAGCCTCTCACAAGGAAATCCTTCTCTAAATTGTTGAGGTTTCTCTGAAAGGGTTCCATTTCTGTGGTAATTCTAGCTAACCCAATAGCCCTCTCTCTTTCTGTCTCTCTCTCTCGGATTTTCCCGGTAAGGGGTCGCCACAGTGGAACTGTGGTCCGCTAATGATTGGCAGTGGATTTTTACAGTGCTGAGTTGCCAGCTTGATGCCCAGCCTTCAAGGAAGGCACATCCATGCACACACCTACCTGCATGTCTTTAAGCGTCCCTCGACTGTGGGGAGGGCATGCATACTCCATACAAAAGGCGCTCCAGCCGAGAATCAATTTTTTTGCAGGATGCAGACTTTTACCGTGGAGTAGTAAATTAACTCTCGTTAGTTTTCTGAGTTATTCTGTCTCTTGCCAGCCGCAATAAGTGACAGAGAAGCATTGATTGGTCAAGTCGCTGAGTGTTACAGAATGCATCTTTAGTAGTCTTGATAGCTAAAATACATCTTTACTTCTGTTTGAATCTTTATGTGCAGCTACTTTCAAAAGATTGGGAGTTCTGTTTTGTGTTACCTGTAATAAGGATTTCTGCCACCCAGTGGCTATAACTAGCAAGTGCAGTAACAAGTGAAGTTCATTGTTGAAAGTGGTCTCTGAATGCCAAACAGAGGTGGCGTTAACCCATATGTTAGCAGCACTAACCCATATGTTGTATGGGAGTAATAGCTTTCTGTAAAAATGGCTACTCTGCCCATATTATGTAATGGCCTTAGTGGTACAGATCAAAAACAGATTTACTGAATTGTATTAAAACATGTAGGGTGCAAATAGTAATGCTGCAGCGGCACATTTGGATTGAACTCAGCATGTGAATTTGACAAAGAAAGGATTTCATGAGGGACTTTCAGTAGAGTATCGAGGACAAGAGAAAAGGGGAGTAATACTGCTCATTGCTAGAATGGCTCCAGTAGTAATAGAAGAGGAAAAAAGACAGCAATGGTAGATTTATGGTAGCAAGGGGCTATTGGCAAGGGACGTGGAGGATTACACTGGTATGCATTTACATGCCACCAAAAACTGCTGTTTTGGATCCTAAGAAAAATTTGGTAGAAATAAACTTTCAGCAAGGAATATTATATGTTGCATCATAGATGGGATATAGTAGCCGTACAGCTTACAAAGCTTCAGTGCACCTTCCACATGCCTAAACTGTTAGCCCAAGCTGAACTGATTAAAAGGTAGGTTTGGGTGCCGAGCTGTTTGGAGCTTTCTTGTCGCTCAAGAGAGTGCTCCTCTGGGTTTTCGAAGACTAATTGGTTGGCTTATGATGTTACATTGGTGGGCAGACATGTTCCCTTTGGGGGAAAAACCTTCCACTTGTTATTTTTAATGTTTAAACTTACTTTAGTACTTTCATGATTAGGAAAGCATATTGTAATCTGGAAATACATATATCTTTGCGCTGTCAAGTGATTTTGCTGTACTTTTAAAAAAGAGTATACTTATTTGACTCCTTAAAAGTTGATTTAAACATTTTTAAAAACTTTTTTTGTGTGGAGAAACTGAATTTAAATTGCTCTTTAGGGCTGGTAATGTGTTTGACTGTTTTTTATTGGTAAAAGTTAACTTTTTACTGCTTTTAAATTTTACTGGCTTGAGCTGCTTAGATTCCTTGGAAAAGAGGCACCATTTTCAGTTTGACCATGGAACAAATTACCAGTCCCATGGTCATGAAACTGAGTTTAAATTGCTCTTTAGGGCTGGTAATGTGTTTGACTGCTTTTTATTGGTAAAAGTTAACTTTTTACTGCTTTTAAATTTTACTGGCTTGAGCTGCTTAGATTCCTTGGAAAAGAGGCACCATTTTCAGTTTGACCATGGAACAAATTACCAGTCCCATGGTCAGTGCTTCTTGCCACAAAAAAGAGAAAGTTAAATCAACAGCCTTTGCCACCACAGCAGGCTAGCAGTCTGCTGCAGCTGTAGGTAAGCGACTCTGCTGTGGCCAAAGCTGGTTCCTCAGACCACTCAACTTTTCCCCAAATCCCTCTGGTATTGGTTGTCCATACAGCCACTGTGGACTGGGGATTCGTCACTATCTTTGTGGCTATTAGGGTTCCCTCAGTGGGCAAGAGAGAGTCACATTTGTTGATATTGGGAATAGTGGTGGGGAGGTACTCCTGCTTAGTCAGTATGTTATGCCCATCTCTAGGAAAGCTGTTAATGCCTTTAATAACACTCTCTTCCAAAATTTCCCATAAAAAATAAACCAAAAACTAAATCTATATCTCCTCATTTCCAGTTTCACTGGACAGGAGTAGTTTATTAAGCCTGGCTTGGGGTCTTTTACACACTATTGGCCCTTTTTATCAGGTGGTTTCTGGTAAAAAAAAAAAAAAAAAGTGATTCCTCATATCCTGAAAGCATTCAAGAAATTTAATCGGAAGAGAAATGTGATGGGACGCACACAGGTTTTTCTCCTCCCATTTCTGATTCAGACTCAGAGGAGGGCATGCTATCTGACTCTCCCTTTCAAAGATTTTGCTTCTCTGAGACCATTTCTGCAATGTGTTTTCAGTGGAAGAACACTGAGGTTTCTTAGTACCTTAGAAAATACTGGGAGTTGTTTCACCTGGATTTCCCAGAACCTCCTCCCATCCAGAGGTGTTGGAAACTGCTGAAGTCTGGAGAGAGGGGAAAACGGGGCACTTTGATTTGATTGGTACGTACTACCATTAGGGGAAGCAGATAAGTGTTATTTTTGGCTCTTATGTCGTAAGAATACATTAATGATGTGACCGAGTTGCATATGTTTGTCAGGCTGAAACAAAATGTATGTTTTTGTGAAACAAATGGCAAAACCAGACAATATAAATGATCTCACGAGACATCTGGTGGTACCTAGCAATAAAGGACCATTTCTCTTGAACCACAAAAATATTACCACAATTTATTCAGAATACCATATTATGATGATCAGCTACGTAATGTAGTTAGATGGTGGTTCTCGCTACAAAGTCACATGTACAGTTTTGACTACTTATAATGTATACTGCATATTAGTCAAAAAGGGAGTGGTGGGGTACAAGTTGAATTACTAAGAGGTACAGTAGCACCTCGGTGAGTAAGTATTTTAGGCCATTATTGCAGTAAGAGTATTGATCAATAGGTAATATAACACCCAAGAGTATAACATAGAATGTCAGGCTGTTACTAAAGGCTCATGAACTAAACCCTTTAGGACCGGTCTTAAAGAAGTTTTTATATATATATATGTGTATATATATATATATATATATATATATATATATATACATATATATATATATATATATATATATATATATTCCTGTTCTCCGGTATTCTCCTCACATCTTTAAACCTCAAGATCAAAGCTCATCTAAAATTAAACAACTTTGACTGAATGAAATTAAACAGCTGTCTGATATCAACTTGGTCATTCCTTAGACACTTACCCCTTGATGATGCAGAAATTGAATTTAACAAAATATTCCTTAATATACTTGACATCCTAGCCCCCATATGTAATATTAGAATAAAGTCAGTCATATTCCCTTGGCTCAAAAACTCTACCCACACCCTCCTAATGTCTCACAGGGATAAATCCTGGAAGCTCTGGACTAAAACCAAACTCCCTTCCCACCTTCAGCAATATATAGACACTTACTCAACCTTACAAAAAAAAAAAAGCTGTAACCAATATAAGAGAAATTACTATACCAACCCTCCTGACACACACCTAAACAACCCAAAGAAATTCTGGCATATGATTCACCATATACTTCATTCTGGAAACCCCTCCTCTCCGCAACCTAACTCTAAAAACACTGCTTTCCAAACTGCTACTAATTTTAGCTTCTATTTTAGACTCCATCAGTAAACTAATCAACAATCCTATCGCAAACTCTTACTTTACTTCACCCTCCAACCCACCAAAAACCTCCTATACCTCCCTAGCCTTCATCCTGAAAACTGTATCTACCAAGTATAGTAAATCCCTACTTCTTAAACTTAAGCCATGCTCCCCCTCTGCTGATCTCCCTCCACTCTTTCTTCAGAAAGCTGCAAACTCCATAGCCCTACCCATCTCCATTCTCATTAACAGCTCTATCACTAAGGCTAAAGTCCCAGCAGTCTGGAAAAAAATCTTCACCCTACCCATCCATAAAGGTGGCAGTTCCACCGAGTTATCCAACTTTAGACCCATAGCAATTATATCACCCCTATCAAAAATCCTGTAAAAATGAGTTCACAAACAAGTTCTACAATACCTCATGCAGGAGAATCTAATCACCCCCACTCAGCATGGATTTCGCCCTAGTCTGAGTACTTTTAATGCCCTCATTTCCTTTAACAACATCATCTCTCAAGCTAGAGACCAGAATAAACTTGTCTCCTGTCTCTTTCTTGACCTCTCAAAAGCTTTTGACACTCTCTCTCACCCTCTCCTCTTAAACTCTCTGAACTTAACCTGTCTACCTCTATAATCTCTTGGTTCTCTAGCTACCTTAGCAATCGCTTCCTGTCTGTGAAATGGCATTTCCCCAGAACTCCCTGTAAATGTGGGAGTTCCTCAAGGCTCAATACTAGGCCCACTACTATTTAGTATTTTTACCGATCAATTATCTACCTCCACTCCTCGGTCTTCTGTGGTACAGTATACATCTACCTCCACTCCTTAGTCTTCTGTGGTACAGTATACATCTACCTCCACTCCTTAGTCTTCTGTGGTACAATATGATCTATATATTATAACTTAGAACTCATTTTTGTATATTGAAAAATGGCTCAACCAAAACCAACTAATCTTAAACCATAAGAAGACTTTTTGTCTCAAAAACAATGTGTCATCTTAAACCTTTCTCTGTCAGTTTTCAAAATAACATGCCTATCACAGTCAATACTCACACCAAACTACTTGGTGTCATTATTGATGACCAGCTAAAATTTGACCAACATGTACTCGGTAATATAAAAAAAAACGTCAAACTGCTTTACAGGAACAAAAACATTTTATCGAGTAATGCTAACCTTGCTCTATCTACTACTAACACTTCTCTTTGGCTGTCAAATACTCACCAACTTACAAACCACACTCCTTTCTAAATTAGAAATCACCTACAATAATATTGTAAAATTTGCTGCTGAATTCCCATATTTCTCTCATCACTGTTTGGCTCTCAGGAAACCTAACTGGTTAGAGCTTCCCCATTACCTTCTTCTCTTTCAACTTCAGATAATTCACTCTATACAGCACCAGCCATCTTTCTGTCCCAGCATTACCTCTGTTATCTCCTTCTCTCCATCTAGAACACTTAGAAGCTCTGAACAAGATCTCCTTGCTATATATAAGCCTAAGTTTAATTTCGGCAAGAACCTCTATAGCTATTCACCTGCTGATAACTGGAATAAACTTCCACTTGACTTTTGAATCATTAATCCAAATACAAGTTCAGAAATGCATTAAAAACCACCTAAGCAATATAAGACTATGTCAGGGTAATCGTCCCCCAGATTGATCCTACTTCTCTCTGTCTAACCGGTCTCCCTCTCCCCTCCCTCACCAGTATCACCCTACTTCCTTTCTCTCTCACCTTAACTCACTGTGTTACTCCTACTTATTCCATCTTACTCTACCTTGTACCTGCATTTTACTATTCAAATTAATACTCAAAATTGTTACTAATATTTTTTTTCTTTTTTCTTTCTCACTGCTTCTTTGCAGGAGAACTGAAGTTACAGAATGTTATTTATTTTCTTCTTTCTATTTCTTTTAACTTTCACTCTGTACTGTAATAGCTTGCGCATGTCTTATTCTAAGAATCCATTAACAATCTCCTATCGTATCACTAATCTGTACCGTTTTTTCCTTAAATTGTTTATATTTTTATTTGTTTATTAGTTATGTCTCTTAGTAGTTATGCGTTATGTCTGTGTATTTGTGGAGCGTTTCTCCCCAAGTCCCCACTGAAAAGGGGCTTTGGCTCAGGTGGACTAACCCGGTCAACAAATGTCAAATAAATATAAAAAATAACAGAATATTCTGCTGTGAAACCAGTATTTCACTCCATAGCTTTGGCCACTTAAAAATATGGTGTTGTAGCACAGCATACTACAACTAATTATATGTAAATATATTTTTTTGATGTAATGTAGACTTTTACTTCAACTATATTGGCAACTCCGTAAAAAAAGTATCTTAGGTCATTATTTTAGAGTACTGAGAAAACGTTCATCACAGTACCCACAATGAAAAGCACTTTAAAACTCTGGTTTTACTAACTGTATATGATATAAAACATTTTCATGCTGTCCCACTCGTCAGTGCCACTTTTGAGAGGATACAGTACCTCTCACTCTGAAGAGATCACATAAATATAATGATCATATAGCTCTTTGACAGAATCTGTACCCCAAAGAAGAAGAGCTGATCCTAAAACTGTTTGTATCCATACATCACCTGCTCCCAGCCTTTTAAGCAGAGGTTAAATACTTCCCAAGTACAGACCAAACACAATGCCAGACTGTGACAACACAAGCCCTTTGAACTGCTCTCTTTGCTAGTTCATAGGTTCATAGGTTTCTTTGAACTGCTCTCTTTGCTTGTTGTATAGATGACGCCATTTGCCAGTTCTCTGAAGAAAGTTCATATTAAAAATCTTCAGGGACTTTGCAATAGGATATTCTGGTATAGAACACAAACATGTTCCTGCTGCGGGATGGTACATTCTTTGACTGTGAAGGAAGCGCACAAATACAATGGTCATAATGCTTGATTTTTTTAGGGGTGGGTTGACAGTATCTGTCATATCAGTAGTCATTCAAAAATGATTGTATAAGAACCATTTAATTTCATACATCAGCTGCCCAGCCCTTTTGGTCAGAGATCATTGGGCATAGTGATGGTCTTAGACTCCAGAAACCCTCTGAAAACTTGGATTTATTAGCTATGTATAAAAGGCCATACACCAGTTCCACAAAGAGATCAGAATTAAAAAAAAAAAAAATGAAGGACTTCTAATAAGGTATTTGCTACAAAACACACACTACTTCAATGTAATGCCAACATTCTGAATGTATTAACTACCCTGACTGCAAAGGAATCACATATGTAATGTCTGTATGGCACTTTTACAAAATCCTATCCCGCACCAGCAAATATCAGTAGCCCATTAGGAGTAATCCTGTTAGTCACCTGGCTTTAGCCTTTTGTGCAGAGTACCAAGGTGAAAAAGAGCATATTGCCAGACTGAGAACAAAAGCCATCTAAAATGCTGGATTAGCTAGCTGTGTTTGAGGCCATGTCTCAGTTTCCTGAAGACAATTCACAATAAAAGAAATCTTAGACTTCTAGTAAGGAACTTCTGGTACAAAACGTACACATACTTTCCCAGTGAAATGTGCCCCTGCTGAGAATATATACTACCTCTGACCTTGAATGCCATTACACAAAGGTGGCTCAACCACAGACCCTGGTAACTATATAGACCCATTAGTCTCACTAGCCTCCTATGAAAAGATATGGAGTGCATTATCTCGGACCTCATTAATATGGACATTGAAAATCTCTCTTATCCTTGGGTACTCATCAATTCTGATTTTTCAAAGGTAGGTCCTGCCTCTTTAATCTCATTAATTTAATTCAAAAAGTCACTAAAGAAGTGGGTAGTATCTGGTCAAGGCCTTTAACCGTATTCACCATGCAGGTACTATTAATAGACACTTAAATCTGAGCATAAATCCTTATATTACGCTGTGGATAGCTAACTAGTTGTGAAAGCAGAAACATTACTAGTGGTGTACCTTAAGACTCAGTTTTGTGCCCTCTCTTATTTGGCGTTTATTTCTCAGACCATCAGGCCAGTACTCCTGGCCTATGTTTAAGTTTGCAGATGACTGTAAATTGAAAGTTAGTGGGTTAGACCACGTTAACAAATCGTACAAAGACAGTGGCCTCAAGTTAAATGTAAAAAATGTAGCATTGTTCATTTTAGAAAGTAAGTTTCACTTACCATATATGTGATGCACCACTCAAATCAGATAATGTTGTAAGAGACTTGGGAGCTCATACTGGTCAAATGATAAGAAATTGTCAACAAATCTCCACAGTAGTTTGAAAAATCTTTTATCTGGCTTATTTCATTTCCAGAGGCCTCTCCACTAGATTAAAGAAGTCTTAATTTCCCTTTACTTGTATCTCAAATCTTAATTTCCCTTTACTTGTATCTCATCAGACCCATTATTGAATAGAATGGCACCTTTTAGCATGCATTTGTCTAAACATATCAAACAACTTGAAAGACTTCAGAGATTCATAACTAAAAAGATTGATGCATCAAAAGTCTTACCAGGAGACACTGTTAGCCCTTTTTCTGTTCTAACTTACGGACTCCTCCACGGAGGTCTGTGCCTAGCCTTTCAAGCCATAAAAAAACATGTTTGACCTCCTATTCCTTTGCAGAATTAATGGTACCTCAAATAGTTAAAGGAACTAAACCTTCATCAGCACATATACAAAACACTGGTGTGGCAGATTCACGTCCCAATGTACTCCTCAGTTCTGGAACAAACTTCCACTTTGTCAAGCATCCTTGCCACCTTCAAGGTTAACCTAGATAATTGGATGGGTAGCCGTAGATTCTCCCAAGTCTGTATCATCTTGTCATCCTTGAAGCTACAGGTAACTTTATTCACTGGGAATTTTTGACAAAGCTTGTAGTCAGTCTGCTGACTGCCTAGTACTTGACCTGTGAACCTAAGGAATGATCATAATGTAATGGTGATTATTGTTGAGTAAGATACTACTACCCTCCCCCAAAAGCATCCGTAATCAGAAGTGATCCTTTAACTCTTTGGTTTCATACATCACAGGCCTACCAGAAAGGGCACCCACATTCTGTATTCTTTAATGTCCCACTGACGAGAAAACAAACAGTTGCAGTATTCTGTTTCCTTTTTTTTGCTATTAGACACACACACACTGCCCAGGCAAGACATATTTATATTTGATAGTTTTCACTTAATAACCACGTGTTTATTACAGCATGCCTTCCAAACCCCTTCCCCATAAAGGTATCTACCTTCTTTGTACATCTCTGAAGTCTGATTATGAGGGTCATCCTAAAGAATGAGAACAATAATTTATTCCAATCTACTGATCTTCAACACGTATGCGTCTTCTCAGAGTTGATTACTTGTGATTTGGCATAACTCTTACATACTTTGTCTTTCTGACTGGCTCCGCTATGCCTCATAGGATTCTGCCAAGTCTGCCTGGGTATTTGCAGCACTGCACCCCCTACAACCAAACAAATAATCATTCTGTGGGTCACAATATATATGGGGAAGGGAGCCAAATTAAGTGACCCCATAGATCATGTCCTCGTTCATTACAAGTAGTCAATGCTGCCACTCCTCCTCCCTCAAACTAGCCATATTGGTGACTGTTTTGCATAACTTATGTAACTGCCCTTTGCTATTATGCACAGCCTATAGCCCCTACCCTAATACACACGCACCCAACCACTTCTGCCACCCCCCCATGTATGACTACTAAATGTGGTGAAATAATCAGTTTCACTTGCAGCTGTAGGGTAGAACTAATATCTACAGTAATATACTGCACTTCCATTATAGGGCATATCATATTCTAGTCAGCTTCACAAAAATTAAACAAAAATTATAAGTGTATGATGCTGTGGGCAGTGTACAGTTTTACCACTACCCACACATGTACTTGGAATCCCGTCAGACAAAGCGAAGAAAAGAATTACCACAAATGTATTTCAACTTGGAGGTATCGCAGCACAGTACCGGAAACCTTCAACACCCAAATGACCCATAGCAATTAGCAAATGATCATTATCCTTAACTGCCCTTCGTTTTCATGCCCCAACTGCCCTTTCCCAATAGTTAACCACTTCTGGTAAGCATCTGTAAAGTAGCCACGGCAATGTAGATTAGATTACTTGTGCAGGATTAATCACTTTGCTTTGACGGTAATCCATCACACTCACTAACAGTCATAGCTCTCATACTCTCTTAGCTTAGCAACATAGAACAAAACATAAAGCTAAGCAGGAGGTGAAAGCCCATGATCACTGACATATGTAATACTCATATTTTCTTCTGTTATGTATGTACAAACTAGCTAGAATAACAGATTTTGACATTCTGTACATTCTTCTGAAGATTATGAAGACTGGAACTGGAACGTTTGTCATTTAATAGAGTCAACAATCCTCCCAGATTTACCGGAGAAGAAAAGTATGAGTTATAGTCAGCCCCAGCTTCAGTGTACCCATTTATGAATCCTACCACAGCCCATTCCGCAGTGGTGCAGCGGTAGCGTTGTTGCCTCACAGCAAGAGGTTCTCCCGTTTGATTCTCGGCTGGAGTGCTGGGAGTGCCTTCTATGTGAAGTCTGCATGTCCTCCCCGCAGTTGGGTGGGCCTTCGAAAGATATGTGTAAATGGGCGTGCCTTTGTTGAAGGTTGAACGTTGAGCTGGCACCTCGGCGTTCATGAAAATCCACTGCCAATCATTAGTGGACCGAAGTTCTGCCGTGGCAACCCCTAACTGGGAAAAGCCGAAAGACAACAACCACCACAGTCCACAACCTCTGAACGGAATAGTCCTGAGACGACAGCCGTAGGACACAGTGGAACAACTAAAAAAAAGATTTATTTTCTAAACTGTTTTAAATATAAGCCAATGGTAATATGCTAAGATGCATAACTACTTCCTTTCCAAGAATCTTATATCCCATATTTCTCAACAGCTTTGTTCAAAAAGTCTTTACATTCCAAAAATAATGGGGGTGACAAAGGCCTAAGATCAGGGGCAATTATTAGATAATTATGCTAATTCATTTAAAAATAATATAACAAAAGGCTTGTGTCAGTAAGAAGTATAAATCTCTCATTACTGGTATTTCTGACTGACGGTAGTCTTTAGTGACTTACCAGAAATATCAAAACTTTTGCAAGATACAAGGCAAAAGTATGAGGCATCAGCCAAGGGTGTAGCCAGAAATTTTTAAATTGTACACTATGGAACCATGTGCACTCCCCTGTAAAAGGTACAGGTTATGCCAGAGCACTGAATTACACTGTCATAACCATGCTGCACCTTCCTTAAAATGTATAGGCCATGAGTTGGCACTGCAGGACATTATCCGTTTGACCATGTGACTCAGGCTGCCTTTTGATTACAGTGCTACACTGTTAACAGATCTCTGTAGAACAACCAGAGCACTTCATTTACAAGGCAGTACTGTGGCAAGCATCTGTACCATATCATGGCACCCAGTCTTGCAGGCATCCATTGACACCAGTGTTGGTATTTAGCACAAAGTATCTGTTCCAAATCACAGCAGCAAG
>NC_056746.1:1171410690-1171550114 GCF_019279795.1 Protopterus annectens
TTGGAGCGGATTTCAATGGGCGTGTTGGTGAAGGGAACAGAGAGGATGAGGAAGTGATGAGCAGATGTTCATCGTGCATACAGCTGCAGTAACCACAGATGGGTTTTCTGCCGTCAGGCGGGTCCCCGGTCGGCCGAATACCAAAGTCTAGGTCCGGCGTCAGATGTTGTCGCTTTCCTTCCTGACGTCAGTGAGGCAGGGGTATATAAGACACAGCCGACGCCATTTTCTTCAGTCTTTTTTGCCGCGCGGTGCCCGAAGCAGAAGCAGTTCGCAAGTGCCGGTCGGCCAGCTCCTGAATTTACGAAAAATTGGAAACCGAAGTCTTCTTTAAAGCTAAGTACCCCGTTGGGGAAACTTTTCTTGCCTCAGACCGGTGTCAGAAAAAGTTAATAATTGTATTTCTTGTGGGAAGCAAATACCGCATAAGGATTTCCATTCCCTCTGCTTACCTTGTTTAGGCCCAGACCACGACATCTCGGGCTGTCGCTTTTGCGCTACTTTCAATAAACGCACTATTAAGCGTCGGGCGGAGTTCGCCCAACACCTTTTTGGTAAAGCCTTTGATTATAAAATGTCGGAGACTCCGACTACCGTTTTGTCCAAAAAACGCAAGGACAAGGACCGACACGCGAGGCCCGCGGTCTCCACCGACACCACGCTAAAACCGGCTACACGTGGTCCGGTTCTCAGCGAGACGCCTATGCAGTCCCAGACTACCGACGACACTTCTTTGGCGGTGTCTTCTGTAACCGAGACCGCAGGTACCTCGGCCCATACCCAGACTACAACCACCGAAGCCACTGAGCGTTGAGCCTCCTAATGTGGACAGGTCCACTTCCACCCATGGTGTCTTTAGACCCTCATCTTCCTTTTCCATTAAGGCCTTTAAGTCCAAATCAGCCAGGCATCCCAAGAGGCCTGTTGCACAGGGCCCATCTCCAGGCCCCATGCCTAAAAAGCAGATGCTTAAAATGGCTGAGGATTTAATTACTCTTATCAGGGGTTCCCAACCCCCTCCAGACAAGAGACCCAGAGTGGAGGAAGATTCTCCCTCTTCTGATCAGGGCTCCATTTTTTCAGAACATTCTGATGTAGAGGAACACTCTTACTCCCCTTTTGAAGATTCTGATGCAGAGCAGTCCATTCCTTCTGTATCTCCTCCAGAGGATTTTTCTTTTGGGGAAACCTTGCACACCTTGAGGGAACACTTCCATTGGGAAGGCCAAGACTTTTCTGATTCCAATGAAAGACTTAGGGAATTTCTTTTGTTACCTCAACACAGACCTCTGGCGATACCTCCTGTCGTGGACATACTTGATGATGTTTATTCGGAGGCTTGCCTTAATCCGGATTCCCTGCCTCCTGCCCCAGTCAAGCCGGATAGGTACTACAGAGTTCCTAACTCCCACCAATTTCTTTACAAAAGCCATAATGCTGACCCTGAAACCATTTCTCAAGGCCCCAAGGGAATGAAGGCCTCTACTGCTAAGAATCCACTACCTTCCGAAAGAGAGTCAAGATCCTTAGAAAGGTAGGGAAAAAAGGTATATACCTTGGCCACCCTAGCCATGAGGGCCTTAAATTGTCAGTTTCATATGCTTAAATATCAGCAGTTTCTGTTATCACAATTAAGAAATAAAATGTCTCAACCTGAACAACCAGATTTGAAGGAGTTGCAGGATATGATGCATAGTGCAGAACAAGTGGGTAAACACACCTTACAATGTGGCTATGATGCCCTAGAGGCCTCAAGTAGAGCTGCTGTTACAGGATCAGTCATTCGTAGACATGTCTGGCTTAGGGGAACAAACCTTGCCTGATCATG
This sequence comes from Protopterus annectens, assembly GCF_019279795.1. Taxonomy (NCBI): domain Eukaryota; kingdom Metazoa; phylum Chordata; order Ceratodontiformes; family Protopteridae; genus Protopterus; species Protopterus annectens. The sequence continues at coordinate 1,171,412,519 of NC_056746.1, forward strand.
TGAAAGCTAAACTACTAGATGCTCCTTTACAAAAGGATGTGCTATTTGCTAGTAATGCTGAGGAGATACTACGGAAAATGGAAGAAAAAGCCAAATCTATGCAAACTGTCAAAGCTTTTCTACAGGTTCAACCACCACGTTTTAGCAGAAATTGGCCTTCTAAAAACTGGTCCTTTCCAGCCACGGACAAGCTCCAAAGAGGTAGATACAGGCGCACAAGGGGCAGAGGACAATCACAAGGATCGTATAGAGGCAGGCAATGGCAAACTCCAGCACCAAGAGGTGGCGAAGACAGTGCACAACAATACAGGAAACAAACCCAATGACTTTCCCCTTTTCATGCCAAGCAAGTGTCAGCTGGCAGCACCCTTGGGAGGAAAGCTGGCATAATTTACAAGAAATTGGCATATTGTCACAACAGACAAATGGATCCTGGACATTATAAACAGAGGCTACAGATTTCATTTTCACAGTCTTCCAAAAATGAGAGGCATGCCAAACCTGCCACACAATCAAGGGGCAGAGGCACAACTACAAATTTCAAAGCTCATAGACATGAAAGCTATTCAAGAGGTACCTACTCACGAACAAGGTCAAGGTTTTTATTCCAGGCTATTTCTGGTACCAAGGAAAGGAAACGACTGGAGACCCATTTTGTACTTATCCATCCTAAACACATTCTTGCTCGTACCAAAATTCAAGATGCTCACATTACAGCAGCTTCTTCCCATGCTGGGCAAGGAGTTTTGGCTGGTAACATTGGACCTCAAGGAGGCATACCTGCATGTCCCAATCAGACAAAGCTGCAGAAGATACCTCAGATTTCTTGCAGGTTCAATCCACTATCAATTCTCTGCATTGCCCTTTGGCTTATCTACTGCGCCCAGAGTATTCACGAAATGCCTGGCATCAGTAATTGCCTACTGCAGACTTCAATGGATACAAATTTACCCTTATTTGGACAACTGCCTGATCCAAGTGGACAGCAAGCACATACTTCTGGAACATCTGGCTTATGTAACACGGTTACTGAATTCCCTGGGATACACAGTCAACAAAGAGAAATCCAGGCTAACACCATCTCAGAAAATAACTTTCCTGGGTGCCAACTTGGACACAAACACCCAGATGGCCTATCTTACGCCAGAAAAACAGGGGCAACTAACTCAGTACTTCAAATACTAGCAAATTGTACCAGGTTTACTGCAAGGAAAATCCTGCAGGCTCTGGGCTTCATGGCATCTTGCATTCTTTTAATCCCATGTGCAAAGTTGCATATGAGGAAACTTCAATGGTACCTAAAAAAACTATGGTCTCAACACAGCCACAGTTTGGAAAAAATAATACCAATAATTCCATGTTTGCAAAAGGAATTTCTATGGTGGGCCCAAGCATGTCAAACAAACACAGGTCTCCCATTCTGCAAGCCTCAAGCAAATCAAGTCATCACAACAGACGCCTCAGATTACGCCTGGGGGGCGCACATGACAGACAGGTGCTTTCAGGGCAAATGGTCCCAAAAGGAAAAGCACCTTCACATCAATCAGAAAGAAAGCTTTCAAGGACCTCCTGCATCCAGGACAATTATTGATAAGAACAGACAACACCACAGTAATGTGGTACATAAACAAACAAGGAGGAACACATTCATACCCCCTGTGCAGACTAGCCATGACACTTTGGAACTTGGCTCTGGAATGGCAAATCGAACTTCAGGCACAGTACTTGCCAGGTTTGGAAAACATGCTGGCAGACAATCTAAGCAGAAATATGACAGATCCACACGAATGGAAGTTGCATCCTCAAGTGTTTACAAAGATAATCCAAGCGTGGGGGAGGCCAGACATAGATCTGTTCGCCTCCCACAGGAATCATCAATTGGAAAAGTTCTGTTCAAGGACCTTTCATCCAAAGGCCTGGAGAGTGGACACCCTTTCATTCAGTTGGACAGCATGGACAGTTTACGCTTTCCCACCTCTGCCTCTTCTGCCCAAGGTGCTCTTGAAAGCAAGAGCAGACAGACCGAAGATGATACTGATTGCTCCAGACTGGCCAACACTGGTACCCACTCCTGAGGAGCCTAACACATGCTCCTCCCTGGACCCTACCTCTAATGCCTCTTCTGCTGACTCAGCACAGCTACAAAACTCTTCACAGCCAGCTGAAAACACTCAATCTCGCTGCATGGAAAATTCCTTAACACCACAACAGACCCTACTCCCCAAAGAGGTGCAGGATGTCATTTTGGAGGCCAGAAGGCCATCTTCTAGAAAAGCTTACTCCGCAAAATGGAAACATTTTTCCTCTTGGAATGAGAAAAAAGGCCAGGATCCTAGAAAACTGAATTTGCTTCGGGTATTACAGTATCTAGCTGAGCTGCAGAACAGTGGACTTTCATTTTCCTCCATAAAAATCCATGCCTCAGCCATTTCTGCAGAATACAACACTGATCCACCCTTATTCTCTCACCCGCTCTTAAGACAGTTCCTCAGAGGGGCTAAGAATATAAGACCACCAAGGAAACAACCAATGCCAGCCTGGGATCTTAATTTCATTCTAGAAAAATTAACATTGCCTCCCTTTGAACCAGATGCCTCAACAGATTTGCAATATTTGTCCTGGAAAACAGCCTTCCTTCTGGCCATTACCTCAGCTCGTAGGGTTTCGGAACTACAAGCCCTCATGGCTGTGCAGCCCTTTCTCATCTTCCATCAGGACAGGGTTTCCCTTCGAACCAACCCGTCATTTATGCCTAAAGTGGTATCCAGGGTAGCTTTAAATCAAGCCATACATTTACCTACCTTTTACCCCAATCCTCAAAACAAAGGGGAAAGGCTGCTACATTCCTTAGATATCCATAGACAGCTACGTTATTATTTGGACAGAACAAAGCCTTTCAGGAAATCAGAACAACATTTTGTGTCCTATGCTGTAGGAGCCCAAGGGAAGCCAGTTACCAAACAGACAATTTCAAAATGGATAGGCCACTGCATACGGTTTTGTTACTCCTATCATGGAAAATCTGTCCCTACAGGCATCAGATCCCACTCCACCAGGGCCACAGCTACCTCTACAGCCTTCCTCAGAGGAGTTCCTACCAAAGATATTTTGAAGGCAGCCACTTGGAGTTCTGTGCATACCTTCACAAAACACTACCACCTGCCTTTATATTCCAAAACTAGAGCAGGCTTTGCCACTGCTGTGTTGCAGGGCATTCTGGCTCATCCCAGTTCCACCTAGTGCCTACCACCCTGTGCGTAGCTTTGGGATTCTACCCATCTGTGATTACTGCAGCTGTATGCACGATGAACATAGTACAGTTTTGTACCTACCATAAATGTAGATGTTCGAGTGCTAATACAGCTGCAGTACAGTTTTCTTTCCCTCCCTCCCCCTCTTGGTAAAGGCCTAGGGCCTAACCCTTCTTCATACAACCTGATTGGGTTATCCTTCTATGGTATATTTGCTTGCAACTACTGATTTTTTGATTATATTGCATTGCATGTGTATAAATATAATTTATGTATTGCCTTCCTTCTGGGGGCACCTGACATCTGGGGCAAGAAAGACTGAAGAAAATGGCGTCGGCTGTGTCTTGTATACCCCTGCCTCACTGACGTCAGGAAGGAAAGCGACAACAACCGACGCCGGACCTAGACTTTGGAATTCGGCCGACCGGGGACCCGCCTGACGGCAGAAAACCCATCTGTGATTACTGCAGCTGTATAAACTCAAACATCTACATTTATGGTAGGTACAAAACTGTACTGTATGGTGTTAAGGAGAGGAATGCAGAAGGTCAGATGGTAGTGGATTTTGCGAAAAGGATGGATATGGCTGTGGTGAGCAAGTATTTTAAGAAGAGGGAGGAGCGCATAGGGTTACGTACTAGAGTGGAGGAAGATGCACACAGGTGGATTATATCCTATGCAGGAGGGTCAGTTTGAAGGAGATTGGAGACTGTAAAGTGGTAACAGGGGAAAGTGTAGTTAGCTTAGAATGGTGGTCTGTAGGATGACGTTGGTGATCAAGAAGAGGAGGACAAGGGTGAGAGCAGTGCCAAGGATCAGATGGTGGAAGATGAAATAGGGTGATTGTGAGGTGGAGTTCAGGGAAGAGTTAAAACAGGCAGTGAGGGGCAGTGAAGCGTTAACAAATAGCTGGGTAACTACAGCATAGATGGTAAGGGTGACAGCTAGAAAGGTGCTTGGTGTGACATCTGGACAGAGGAAGGAGGACAAGGAGACCTGGTGGTGGAATGAAGAAGTACAGGAGAGTATACAGAGGATGAGGCTGGCGAAGAAGTGGGATTGTCAGAGAGATGAAGAAAGTAGACAGGAGTATAAGGAAATGAGGTGCATGGCCGAGAGAGAGGTGGCGAAGACTTAAGGATAAGGCATATGGAGAGTTGTATGAAAGGTTGGACACTAAAGAGGGAGAAAAAGACCTGTACCGATTGGCTAGACAGAGGGACCGAGCTGGGAAAGATGTGTAGCAGGTAAGGGTGATAGATAGTGAAGGAAACATACTCACAAGTGAGAAGAGTGTGTTGAGCGATGGAAGGAGTACTTTGAAGGGCTGTGAGAAGAGTGTGTTGAGCAGATGGAAAGAGTACTTTAAAGGGCTGATGAATGAGGAGAATGAGAGAGAGAGAAGGTTGGATGATGTGGGGATAGTGAATCAGGAAGTGAAACAGATTAGCAAGGAGGAAGTATGGACAGCTATGAAGAGTATGAAGAATGGAAAGGCTGTTGGTCCAGATAATATGCCAGTGGAAGCATGGAGGTGCTTAGGAGAAATGGCAGTGGAGTTTTTAACCAGATTGTTTAATAAAATCTTGGAAAGTCAGAGGATCCCCAAGGAGTGGAGAAAGTGTTTTGGTACCTATTTTTAAGAATAAGGGTGATGTGCAGAGCTGTAGTAACTACAGAGGGATAAAACTGATCATTCACAGCTTGATGTTTTGTGAAAGAGTAGTGGAAGCTAGGTTAAGAAGGGAGGTGATGATTAGTGATCAGCAGTATGGTTTCGTGCCAGGAAATAGCACTACAGATGCGATGTTTGCTCTGGAAATGTTGATGGAGAAATATAGAGAAGGTCAGAAGGAGTTGCATTGTGTCTTTGTGGACTTTGAGAAAACATATGATAGGGTGCTAGAGAGGAGTTGTGGTATTGTATGAGGAAGTTGGGAGTGGCAGAGAAGTATGTAAGAGTGGTACATGATATGTACGAGGGTAGTGTGACAGTGGTGAGGTCTGCAGTGGGAGTGACAGATGTGTTTAAGGTGGAGGTGGGATTACATCAAGGATCAGCTCTGAACCCTTTCTTATTTGCAGTGGTGACGGACAAGTTGACAGACTAGATCAGACAGGAGGCCCCATGGACTATGATGTTTGCAGATGACATTGTGATCTGTAGTGAGAGTAGGGACCAGGTTGAGGAGACCCTGGAGAGGTGGAGATGTGCTCTAGAGGGGAGAGGATTGAAGGTCATCAGGACTAAGACAGAATACATGTGCATGAATGAGAGGGAGGATAGAGGAATGGTGAGGATGCAGGGAGTAGAGTTGGCGAAGGTGGATGAGTTTAAGTACTTGTGATCAACAGTTCAGAGTAATGGTGAGTGTGGAAGAGAGGTGAAGAGAGTACAGGCAGGGTGGAATGGGTGGAGAAGAGTATCAGGAGTGATTTGTGACAGACTGGTACCAGTAAGGTTGAAAGATCCACAAGAGGGGAGTGAGACGAGCTATGTTGTACGGGTTGGAGACTGTGGCACTGACAAAAAGGCAGGAGTCAGAGCTGGAAGTGACAGAGTTAAAGATGTTAAGATTTGCACTGGGTGTGACAAGGATGGGACAGGATTAGGAATCTGTATATTAGAGTATCGGCTCAGGTCGGACGGTTTGGAGACAGTCAGAGAGGCAAGATTGCATTGGTTTGGACATGTGCTGAGGAGGGATGCTGGGTATATTGGGAAAGGATGTTAAGGATGGAGCTGCCAGGTAAGAGGGAAAGAGGAAGGCCTAAGATAAGGTTTATGGATGTGGTGAGAGAGGACATGCAGGTGGTTGGTGCGACAGAGCAAGGTGCAGAGGACAGGAAGAAATGGAAACAGATGATCTGCTGTGGCGACCCGTAATGGGAACAGCCGGAAGAGAACAAGACTGCCATTTTAGTCCTTGTCCTTGGCAAATTAATCTTCATGTTATCCATTTCATGCTGCAAGTCTCAGAACTGTAACTTCAGCAGTAGTTCAACAAGGACAAAGTCCTTGAATCAGCATTTTAAGTAGCAGTTTTTACCTATTATTTTGTTTCCATACTTCTGCTTTTCTGATTCATGTTGAAATCAGTTTCGCTTATCTGCAGCAGTTTGATATCTTTCCATCCACGTAGACTTCCTGCATAGGAGTACAGACGGTCATTGTTTGCTCTTCAAGGCCTATAAAAGTCTGCCAAATAATCACAGCCATTTCAACCCCAAGAACACATCTGAATGTGTCTTCTCACCTTTGGAAGTGACATCTATGTTATCCCATGTAGCACCTTTGTATGCGCCATCTCTGAATTTTAAGTAAGAGCTTCATCTTCAGATGAGGAGTAGCCACCCAGAAGAAACATTTCCAATGCCACATTATCCTGACTTGTTTGGTCATTTACTTGTTTACTAAAAGCCATACCTATGTAGGCTCCTTGTCCTTCTGTTCCACATTTCACATATATTCTTAGCTTGCAAGTAGGCCAGCTGCAGTGATCTAAGATCTACAAGCCCAGGACTTGTCTTGACCTCTCGTCCTGGTCTGAAAACTGACACTTCTGATGTGAGGATATGCAGGCAGTATATCAGGTATCCAGTGAGGTAAAATGTTTGCCCACCCCCACATACAGCATGGCTAAGACGGAGTCATTCATTTTTTTGCAAAATAACAGTAACCTGGCACATTTGAATGGCTCTTACTATGCAGTCATCCATCAGTGAAATGCTATATGTTTGTGGCCAGAGCAGTGTAGATGCCCTAACATCAGCAACTGGGTGGTATCAATGTGTATGATGTTGCCTTTTAACACATCAGTATTTGATGGCCGCAGAGGAGACTTACCTGGTTCTGTCTAGGTTAATATAATTTCTGAGAACAAAGTGATGCCATTTGAGCTTTATTCAATGTCCAAAGTTTTTGGTGACCAGAAAGTGGAAAAAGTCCTTTCAGATTTCATCTCAGATGAAAACCTTTAATAGAACTGAGTCAGATATGCATTTACTGTCTGTCATTGCTGCCCTTGGAGAGGGCACATGAGGTCATGGCTTTGGCTGAGTGTGAGAGGGAGCAGAGGAAGGTCCTAAATATGATCCTCTTGTGCCTTCTGAACTTCATGGTTATCGTGGTCTTCATCATGCTTTTTGCTCATTTGAAGATTTGGGTGTTGCACTGGGCTGAGTTATCAGCAGCTTCAAAAGTCGCTACTACTTGACGAACTTACTTCTGATATCCGAACTTTGCTGTCAACACCTAGAGTGACGAACAGTCCACGTCAGCCGTTAGGTGAGCCTTCCTTTTCTGCTAATCATGTCACATATTCTGGTGTTGAGTGCTCCATATCCAGGCTGGAAGCTCAGTTAGGCTCTCACTCAGTGCATCAAATGTGGTCCTCACTGGAGAGGAGACCATGTACATCGGGCAGTTTGAGGTAAGATCTTTTCCCCTGTAAAGATTTTGGAGAAGGCTCTGCTTTTGATGCTTCTCATCACTTGGTCAGAGAGCTAGTCTGTTTGTGATACTTAGAGGCACAAAATCTTAACCTGTGCTGGAAGGTGCTTTTGTCTGACACCGGGCCATAGAAAGGGGCATCTGTCTCTTCGTGGTTCACATCATCAGGGACGTAAATGAGCTAATGGATGCTGTGAGTCATGTCAGCAGTTCTCAGATGGAGCTGTAGAGTCAGGGGGCCATCTTTCTAATGATCTTGCATAAGTGAGGTTGTCCAGAGATTGACCTGTTTTGCCACTTGGGCGATAGCTGTCCTACCTCTTTCATGTTTTATTCATCAGGGTAGTGGGAAGATTGTGTGATGGACACATTCTCTGTTCTGTGCCAAGGGGAGATTCCTGTACACCTTCATTTCCCATCATTCATCATCTTATCACAAAGTCCATAAAAAGACCAACATTTACTTTGGTCTTTACCTTGTGGTCAAGGAGGGCATGATTTATTTTAGGCCCTAAGATCCTTGGTTATACTGGGAACTTTCCTAGTCTAAGCCTTGGATGGTTCAGCATGGCTTAAATAAGAACATGTTCTTTCTCAAGGCATAGTTCTTGATGTGGATTCTGTGATCTGGCCAGATTGGCTGATAACTGAAAGGTTACTGAGGCTGTTAGGAAGCCTTCCACTCAGTAGGCTTGTGCGCCAAGATGAAATAGTTTGGGCAGAGTAGCAAAAAAAACCCATATTCCTTTTAGTCAGTCCGTCAGTTTACAAGTGCTCTTGACGCATCTCTGACACCTGTATGGTTTTTGGTCTCAGGTATTCTAAAACTTAGGTGTGTCAGCTGTTTTTGTATCCTAACCTTGTATAAATCATCACTGTGGCCCAGCATTGGCTGGTCCAGCATCTCCTTAAAGAAGAGCTGCACTTCTTTACTCCTTTGGAAAAAACACTCGCTCTCTGTGAGACCATGAACTTTACTGTTGACCGGTTTCCCCATTTGATATTTGAGCTCGTTTGGTCAACAGTACTAAAGTTTTTTTATTCTTCTGCTAGCCATCACGTGTGCAGAAATGATCTTGAAACTTCAAACCATTATGTATGTATTTCTTCACAAAGGTTCGGTCTCCTGAAAGGATAAACCTAAATTTCCTTCTGAAGGTGTGTTTGGGGTTGTCATTGAACCAATCTATTAACCTTCCTTTCCTTTGTGGGAGCAGCTAGAAAACTGTTTTATTTATTTATTTATTTACATTTGTTTACCAGGTAGTGTCTGACTGGGCCAGGATCCTGTTTTTCGCAGAGGCCCAGGGAGAAAAGCTCCAACAATTAATGGACAGTAGAAAAAAACAGCAGTGGAAAATACAGCAGAATATCACATACATAGTACAAGTACAGGATTTTTTGATTAAAAGCTGCAAGGAGGCTAGTTCACAGTATGCGCGCAAATAAAGAAAGGCAGTCTCCTTCATACCAGAGAATCACAGATTAGCATTTGCCAATTGAGCACAAAGTAGATTGCATAGAAACAAAACCACTCGCTGGCAAAGTTTTTGGACTCCAGTGCCCACCAGCCAACAGCCCCTGCAACCTGCTGACCTATTCATTCCTTGTAGAGCTGGACCTGCTGGTGAGCCTATTCATTCCCTTTGGATGAGAGTCAGTCATGAGGACTATCAGATAGTCATCCATAAGGGCTTTTGTCTTCTTTTTTTGCTAAGTCTCCCTTTCTTAATGAGGGTATGTCACTATGTGACTTCCATGTGTGACATAACCCCTTAAGGCTTCCCTGTATTCCTTGAAACTAGGGCCTTCACATGATGTTTGATTTCTGTTGGGGATTCTACTAATGGAACAAGTGCATAGTCATGTACCTCAGTCCCCAACCCCAAGAGAATCAAGCTGACAAAGGAGTCTGGCTGTACTTAGGAGGTTGTTACTCCAGAACTCAGCTGTTTGAGCTTTTTCCTTATGAGATCCTTTATCTCCTTCCACCCTGATGTTAACCGCTTTACTTTTCAGGTAAGCAATCAACCGATCAAGGTTGGGTCTTTGTTGCTAGATGTAACTGATAATGGTATTACTGTATTTATTGACCCATAGTAGTATCCTCTTTGAATCTGGAATACTTTACATCCCTTATGGAGGAATGTTTTCAGCAGCCAGGCAGGCAGGTCTGGAAGCTTATGAAGCAGAACATCATAACTGGAACATGCAATGCAAACCAAAATAAAATCCCCAAGACTAACAAATAACACCTTGGTAACTCTCAAGATAGCACAATGCAGTTGTTTTTGTTGCGGGGTTAGATCTCTCCATCATCTGATGTAAGGGCACTGCCCCCAGTTCCCTCAGTTTCTATATGTACAGTGGATATAAAAAGTGTACACACCCCTGTTAAAATGTCAGGATTTTGTGATATAAAAAAAATTACCACAATAAATTATTTCAAAACGTTTCCCACCTTTAATATAACCTCTGCAATTCAATTAAAAAACAAATCTGTAAGGGGAAAAATATAAAAAACAATAAGCTGGTTGCATGTGTGCGCACACCCTTAAACTAATACTTTGTTGAAGCACCTTTTGATTTAATTACAACATTCAGTCTTCTTTGGTACACACCTGCCATCAATTAAAAACTCTGATTAACCCCAAATAACGTTTGGCTGTCCTAGTAGGATTTTCCAGACATTTACTTGCCTGCTACAGCAAAAGCCGTGGTTCACAGAGAGCTTACAAAGCATCAAAGGGATCTCATTGAAAGATGACAAGTCAGGAGAAGGGTACAAAAAAATATCCAGAGCATTGGATTACCATGGAACACAGTGAAGACAGTCGTCAAAAAGTGGAGAAAATATGGGACAACAGTGAAATTGCAAAGAACTGGACATCCCTCCAAAATTGATGAAAAGACAAAATGAAAACTGGTCAGGGAGGCTGCCAAGAGAGTTACAGCAACACTGAAGGAGCTGCAGGAATTTCTGGCAAGTACTGGTTGTGTACTACATGTGACAGCAATCTCCTGTATTCTCCATATGTCTGGACTATGGGGTAGGGTTGCAAGACAAAAGCCTTTTCTTACACAGGAAAACATCCAGTCCCAGTTAAAATTTGCAAAACAATACATGGTCTCCCAAAAGCATGTGGGAAAATGTGTTATGGTCTGATGAGACCAAGGTTGAACTTTTTGGCCACAATTCCAAAAGGCACGTTTGGTGAAAAAACAACACTTTGCATCACCAGAAGAACACCACTCCCACGGTGAAGCATGGTGGTGGCAGTATCATGCTTTTTGGTTGCTTTTCTTCAGCTGGAACTGGGGCTTTAGTCAAGGTGGAGGGAATTATGAACAGTTCCAAATACCAGTCACTTTTGGCCCAAAACCGTTAGGCGTCTGCTAGAAAGGAGAAGAGGAATTTCACATTTCAACATGACAATGACCCCAAGCATACATCCAAAGCAACAAAGGAATGACCTCACCAGAAGAAAATTAAAGTTTTGGAATGGCTCAACCAGACCCAAACCTAAGTCCAATAGAAAATTTGTGGGGTGACCTGAAGAGGGCTGTGCACAAGAGATGCCCTCACAATCACAGTAAAGTACAGCATTGCAACAAAACAAGCTCCATTGTTCTAAGATATGAACAAGATTTGACAAAAGACCACAAGGTAAGCAATAGTGCACCCCAGGTCAATACTTCACTTGTTTAATAACGTATTATCAAGTTGGAGTTATTGATTGATTTGCTTGATAGTGCTCGCAAGATGCAGGCAAGCAAACTGGCAAGCTTTAAGGCAGAGCATAGTTATGTCACCAGCATATTGTATTATGGGGCACATTGGTATGAGCATCCAGCTGTCCCTTAATATGGAATTTTGGAGAACAAAGTGCTAAATTGTTGGAAAACAATCCAAAGCCTGTCCGGAGAGCATCTTTTCATTTATTTTATTTTACATTTATTAACCGGGAAAGTCCAGTATTCATTTTCAGTGGAGGCCCGGGGAGAAAAGCTCCAGAAATACAAGAATAATTTAACAAATACAGTTAAAATATAATACCAACAGTTCATATAACAATTTAATACAAAGAAAGATTGCAGGAGATAATAAGCTGAGAGAACATTAAGGAGTAAGTTTGGGTAGTAAGGTGTAGGGAGAAATATAGTAACTTGAGTAGAAATGCCAGAAGAAATGAGGAAGAGAAAACTATAAAGCAATGAGCATAACAGAGAGGTAGCCTGAGGAAGGAGATTAACCTGGGCTAGAGCAGAGACATATCCAGTGGTTGGTGAAATAAGCTTTTGCTGCAATCTTAAATTTTGTTAGAGAGGGTTCGAGGGTTAATCAGGAGGAAGTGAGTTCCAAATGTTTGCTATGTAATTGGAGAATACTGAGTCACCGGCGTGATTGCAGGATTTAGAGGTTCGTACCATTAATTTATCAATAGATCTCCGTGGTCTGGTACTGATGTAAGTGGTAATTGAGGGTTGTATACCCGGAGCTCTGGTTGGTTACGTATTCTATGGGCCATTGTAAGCGGATTGTAGAGTAGTAGGTTGGGAAACTTGACAATTTAGTAGTTTTAGCTTTTGACAGTGATGTATGCAGTAGGTAGCCCCTGTAGTAAATCTAGTGATATGGTTGTAGCAGACAGTGAATTTATTTAGTTTGGTTTTAGAGAGGTTAGTGAGAATGGGGGAGGCATACAGGAGAGTGGAAAGTAGGTGGGTGCGTGCTGTGTTGGTACTGGCCAAAGGGGTTAAGAAGGCTTTGTTTCTGAATAGTAAGCCCAGGTTTTTTTTAATTATTTGGTTAACATGAAGATCAAATTTTAGACTATTGTCAATTAGTACCCCAAGTAGTTTGGTGTGGCTATCCGGGGATGTTATGGTACCGTTGTTAGATGTGATTCTGAAGGTGACCTGTGGGGAGCGATGGGTTAGGGAAAACAGCATTAACTTAGCTTTGTTAGCATTTAGTAGTAGATGTCTGCTAGAGAACCAGCTTTCGACTAAGTTAAATGTTTTCTGGGTCTGGAACTGGAGTTCTGGGAGGGAGTTGGCTGAGCAGAGTAAAGTAGTCATCTGTGTATTGTACACAGGTAGCTGATTTGCAGATCATTATCAAAGACTGAAAATAGTAGAGGACCTAATACGGAGCCTTGTGGAACTCCTAATGAAACAGGTAGAAGGGTGGAGAGTTTACCTTGCCAAATCACTGCCTGATTACTACCTTGAAGGTAATGTTGAAACCAGTTGATACTAAGATTATGTAAGGAAAGTTTATGAAGAGAGAGTATTAGTTTATGATTGACCATATTGAAAGCTTTAGAAAGGTCTAAAAAGAGCTGATGAGATTTTACCTTTGTTCTTATTCTGATTGATGGTGTCAGTGAATGATAGCAATGCTGATGTCCTTCAAGGATGCATCTGCAGTCCTTACAAATGGGTTGTCCTGTCGTCAGGCAGCCCTTCGGTCGGCCGGATTCCAAAGTCTGGGTCTGGCCTCGGCTGGTGTCGCACTTCACCCGACGTCATAGCTGCAGTTCTTCGGGTATAAAGGCATCAGCCGACGCCATTTTCCTCAGTCTTTCTTGCCGCGTGGCGCCCGAAGCAGAAGCTGTTCGCAAGTGCCAGTCGGTCAGATCCAGAGATTACTACTACCGAATACTACTTCGAAGACTTCTAAAAAGCTAAGTACCCCGTTGGGGACTCTTTCTTGCCTCAGCCGATGTCAGAAAAAGTGAATAATTGTTTAACTTGTGGGAAACAAATACCTCATAAAGATTTCCACTCTTACTGCTTACCCTGTTTAGGCCCAGACCACGACGTAGCAGCTTGTCTAGCCTGTGCTTCTTTTAACCGGCGGACGCTTAGACGTCGGTCTGAATTTGCCGAGGAGTTTTTCGGCTCCGATTTTGCTTATATTATGCCGTCGGATCCTCCGACTACGCAAATGTCTAAAAAGCGCAAGGATAAGGACCGACACTCGCGGCCCGCGGCTTCGGCCGAAACCGCGGTTAAGCAAACCGCGAGTGTCTCGGTTAAGGCTGAAACCGAGCAAGCGGTTCTTCCTTCAGCCGAAAACTTACTTTCTACCGAGGCCTCTTCCAACCTGGTGGAATCGGCTTCAGAAAACACACCTGCTGTTGCAGTTTCTCAGGAATTAGCTGACACTATTCCCTTGGATATTTCAACCCCTGCACGTGGGGCTGCTAGGCCTCCTGCAACCATGTCAATTAAGGCCTTTGCCAGGGCTAAAGCAGCTAAAGCAACTAAGACTGTGCCTGCTAAGACCCCCTCTCACAGGCCCAGCTCTAGTTCTCAAATGCTCAGTTTAGCAGAGGATCTCATTTCTTTAATCCGGGGATCCCACCCTCAACCAGACAGGGCCTCTCAGCCACCTCCAGAGAAGAGGCCTAGAGCAGAGCCCCCTCAGCCACTTTCTACAGATGATTCCTCTGATGATTCAGATGATTCGGACCCTCCAGAGGCTCCTTTCTCCCCTTATTAAGACTCTGATGCTGAAGAGTCCATCCCTTCTGCCTCTCCGCCTGAGGAATTTTCCTTTGGGGAAACCTTGCATGCTATGAGGGAACAATTTCAGTGGCAGGGCCAGGATTTCTCAGACTCCAGAAAAAGGCTTAGAACCTTTCTGCATTTACCACAACATAGGCCTTTAGACATACCTCCTGTTCTTTCTGTTGTAGATGATGCATTTAATGATGCTTGTACTGCTCCTGATTCTCTACCTCCGGCCCCTGCTAAGCCTGATAGATACTACAGGGTCCCAGACACACATTACCATTTGTATAAGGCTCCTTTTGCAGATCCCGGAACTATCTCCCAAGGACCTAAGGCTGTAGCAGCTACTTCTGCTAAGAACCCCCTCCCCTCAGAAAGGGAATCCAGATCCTTAGAGAGATGGGGTAAAAAAGTTTAGACTTCTGCTACTCTTTCAGCTAGGGCCTTGAACTGTCAATTTCACATGATCCAGTATCAAGAATTTATGCTAGACCAGTTAACCAAAAAACTGTCCTCTGATGAATCATTAGACAAAAAATCTGTTCAGGAAATGGTACATAACATTCAGCAAGTCAGTAACCATTCCTTAAAATGCGGCTATGATGCACTGGAGGCTTCCTTTAGATCAGCCATGACTGGCACAGTTATCAGAAGGCATGCATGGTTAAAAGAGCAGGCCTTACCAGACCATGTCAAGTCCAAACTATTAGATGCTCCTATGGATAAGATCAATTTGTTTGGCGCTCCTGCACAACAGGTGCTGAAGAAGATGGAAGAGAAGGCAAAATCTGTCCAAACAGTAAAAGATTTCTTACAGGTCCAACCGCCAAGGTTTAGCAGGAATTGGCTATCCAAGAATTGGTCCTTTCCAGACTCATCCAGAGCTCAGAGGGGCAGGAATAGGCGTTCAAGAGGCAGAAACCAATCCAGGGGTGCCTACAGGGGACGCCAGTGGCAGAGTAACAACCAGCGAAGTACAGACACAGCCACCACCACAACTACAGGACAATCACAGTGACTTGGCTCTGGCACCGCCTACCAGGGAGCAACTAGAAGCACCCTTAGGCGGGAAGCTAGCCTTATTTTCAATAAACTGGCATTACATCACAAGAGACAAGTGGATTTTACAGACAATAGACCAAGGCTACAGGTTTCACTTCCATACTCTACCAGGGAAGAGAGGAATGCCAAACCTACCTCCAAATCAAAAGGCAGAAGCTCTAAAACAAATATCCCAATTAATAAAGATGAGAGCTGTGGAAAAGGTACCATCTATGGAGCAAGGACAGGGATTTTACTCCAGACTATTCCTGGTACCAAGAAAAGAGAGAAAATGGAGACCTATTCTCGACCTGTCCGCTTTAAACACATTCCTCATTGTTCCAAAATTCAAAATGCTGACTCTACAGCAGCTTCTTCCCATGCTGGGCAAGGAGTCTTGGCTGGTAACTCTAGATCTCAAGGAGGCATACCTGCACGTCCCCATACGACCAAATTGCAGAAGATACCTCAGATTTCTTGCAGGATCAGAGCATTATCAATTCTCAGCATTGCCCTTTGGCTTATCTACTGCGCCCAGAGTGTTCACGAAATGCCTGGCATCAGTAATTGCTCATTGCAGGCTTCAGGGAATCCAAATCTACCCCTACCCGGACGACTGCCTGATACAAGCGGACAAAAAAACAAGCTAGCAGAAGACTTACAAAGGGTCATCTACCTGCTACAAGCCCTGGGATACACAGTCAATATAAAAAAGTCAAGGCTGATACCATCCCAAAGAATAACCTTTTGGGTGCAGAGTTGGACACATCAAAGCAAATGGCATTCCTAACAGTAGAAAACAGGAGCAGCTACCTCTCTACTTCTTGGCATTAACAAAGCAGAACCATCTGACAGCAAGAAAAGTACTGCAAGCCTTGGGCTTCATGGCATCCTGCATAATATTGGTTCCTCATGCCAGACTGCATATGAGAAAACTACAGTGGTACCTAAGGAATTTATGGTCTCAACACAAGCACAGCTTAGAAACCCAGATTCCAATTATTCCATGCCTGAAGCAAGAATTCCTATGGTGGGCTCAGACTTGTCAATCAAACCCAGGATTGCCCTTCCACAGTACTCAACCAAGCCAAACCATCACGACGGACGCCTCAGACCTCGGTTGGGGCGCCCACATGCTGGACAAGTGCATACAAGGCTTATGGACTCAAGACCAGCTGCACCTACACATAAATCTAAAGGAAATGCTGGCAGTAAAACTGGCAATTCAGGCATTCAGACCATTTCTCCAACAAGGTCAATTGATGATAAGGACAGACAACACCACAGTTATGTGGTACATCAACAAACAGGGAGGCACACATTCAGATCCTCTTTGCCGGATGGCACTGGACCTCTGGAATGTGGCCCTGAGCTACAACATTCAGTTGAAAGCAATTTTTGTACCAGGAAAAGAAAACATTCTAGCAGACATATTAAGCAGGACTACCACGGATGCCCACGAATGGATGCTGCATCCGGACATCTTCAAAACCATTACAAGAAAATGGGGGCTTCCAGAAATAGACTTATTTGCATCCCCACGCAATCACCAGCTAAAGAAATTCTGCACAAGGACGTACCACCCACTTGCTTGGAAGGTGGACTCCCTATCCTTCATTTGGAAAAACCTGACAGCATATGCTTTCCCACCACTTCCTTTGATGCACAAGGTGCTATTGAAGATCAAAGAGGACCGTCCAAGGATCATTCTGATAGCTCCAGACTGGCCAAGGCAACATTGGTACCCGTTACTGAGGAGCATGTCTCGGGAACAAATATGGCCACTACCCCTGGTTCCCTTGCTGTTAACACAGAACAACTACAACAATCTGCATCCAAACCTGAAAACTCTGCAGCTGACTGCCTGGAACATTGCATAAGACCAATTAACCCAAATTTATCCCAAAGGGTTAAAGACATTATCCTTGAGGCTCGCAGACCCTCAACAAGAAAAAAATTATTCAGCAAAATGGAAAAGATATCTCATTTGGAGTACTGCAAAAGGAGAAGATGTGTCACTGGTAAACATAGCCAACATCCTGGAATACTTGGCAGAGCTCTTCCACACAGGCCTGTCCTATTCCTCCATCAAGATTCATGCATCAGCTATTTCAGCAGAATACGACTTGGATCCTCCTGTCTTCTCATATCCTCTGCTCAGACAGTTTCTGAGAGGAATTAAAAATGTAAAGCCTCCTAGGAAGCCACCATTACCAGCATGGGACTTGAACTTTGTGCTAGAGAAATTGACACTTCCTCCTTTCGAACCAGCAGCAACAGCAGAATTACAATACTTATCATGGAAAACTGCTTTCCTGCTGGCAATCACTTCAGCAAGAAGGGTATCTGAACTTCAGGCATTAATGGCAGTACAACCCTTCCTGATCTTCCATCAAGATAGTGTCCATGAGAACAAATCCTTCCTTTATGCCTAAGGTGGTCTCCAGAGTTTCTTTAAATCAGGCTATCCACCTACCTACATTCTTCCCCAACCCACAGAACAGGGGAGAAAGACTGCTGCATACCTTGGATGTACATAGACAATTACGCTACTACCTGGACAGAACCAAGGGCAATAGAAAAACTGACCAGCTACTGGTAGCATATGCAACAGGAAGGGAAGGAAAAGCAATTTCAAAACAGACAATCTCCAAGTGGATAGGAAATTGCATTACATTTTGTTACTCCTACCATGGAAAGAAAACTCCAGAGAACATCAGGCCTCACTCTACAAGGGCTACAGCCACTACCACAGCCTTCTTACGAGGAGTGGCTACCAAGGACATTTTAGAGGCTGCTACTTGGAGCTCCGTGCATACATTTGCCAAGCATTATAATTTACCTTTATACTCTAGATCCCGAGCAGGTTTTGCCACTGCTGTTTTGCAAGGGATCCTAACTACACCATAACTTTATTTTTCCTCCTCCCTCAGTTTAGCTATGGTATTCTACCCATTTGTAAGGACTGCAGATGCATCCTTGAAGGACATAGTACAGTTTTGTACCTACCATAAATGTAGATGTCCGATAGGAATGCATCTGCAGTCAGGATTACCCACCCGCCTTCCCCTCTGTGGTGCTCCTAGGGTATTTGCCCATCTTACAGCTAGCTGGGGGAATCTATTATGGTGTATTTGTTTGTATATATGTACATACATGCTTATTTTTTGTGTTTGCTCTCTACTATTTGGAATCATTGGCATTTATCCAAATTTAGCCTTCCAAGAGGGCACCTGGCATCTGGGGCAAGAAACACTGAGGAAAATGGCGTCGGCTGATGCCTTTATACCCGAAGAAGTGCAGCTATGACGTCGGGTGAAGTGCGACACCAGCCGAGGCCAGACCCAGACTTTGTAATCCGGCCGACCGAAGGGCTGCCTGACGACAGGACAACCCATTTGTAAGGACTGCAGATGCATTCCTATCGGACATCTACATTTATGGTAGGTACAAAACTGTACTTTGTGGTGCTATGATAGGGTCTAAAGCCATGTTGTGAGTTTGTGAGAAGTTTGTTCTGCATTAGGTAGTGCATAAGCTGGCTATTAATACACTTTTCCATAATTTTGGCTAATGGTGAGAGGATGGCTATGGGCCTATAGTTGGATAACTCTAAAGAGTTTCCACCTTTATGCAGAGGTATGACGTGATACCTTCTAGATGCTGGGAATGGTGGCTTCAGTGATTGTCCTATTTATTAGGATTGAGATAGGGATAGCAATGACATCAGCTGCCAATTGCTAAATATTCAACTGGGAGCTGGTCAGCAGCAAGGGTGGTTGGTTTAATTTTAGTCAAGAGTTTTCTAATGTAACTAGTGGGGACTAGGTTGTAAGCTAAAGATGATCTTGTCATTGGTGACATTTAGCTCCAGACCATCAGTAGAGGTGTCTGCTGTTTGGCTAGGGTGAGTATGGTATCAGTAAAGAAGTTATTGAAAGTATCTGGTAGATTGACAGTGCTAGAACAACTGATGCATTAAGGAACATGTCTGATCTGATGTCAGTTTTCATTCATTCCTCAACCACTGAGTTTGGATGTGATCCTATGATCTGACTCAGCTGTTACTATAGCTTGTGGTAACCAAAAGCTCTCAACCTCTTCCCTACCCATAATGCACCAACCCCTAACATACATCCGATCTCGCTTGCCTCTTTTGTGAGGTAGAAGTGGTTATCAAAGCTCTCGAGTGAAAGTCAGATAAGTGTCTAATTTATCCATAAATCTTCAACTTTTCCCCTTTTTTTTTTTTTTACACCTAGTGTGTATTCTGTTTATATTGTCATTGTTGGTATTTGCTGTGTTTAAAACTTTTTAAATCCCTTTTATTTGTGATAGAACTTTTTACACTTCTTCGTGTAATCTCTCGTACCATTGTTGGTGCTTCTTTCTTTTCCTCCCTTTCCAAAAAAAAAAATCTTTTAGTATTTTCTGTACATTTAGTATTTCTCTTATCAAAATATCAGAGAAAGGGCCTTTAGGCTTTAAGAAATGTTCTAAGTGTGGTCATATTTGTGTATATAGTCTAAGCCCTGACCCCTTAAATGTAGACTGTTTGATATGTAGAAATTTTAATCCGTGAGCAGTAGCAGATAGGAAAAACAAACTAATTTTAAAAAAGTTATTACCTTCTGCATTTTCTGAGGCAATTACTGGGGCTCAGTCCTCCAAATTCAAGCAAAAGGAAATTACTAAAAAGTCCCCTAGACCATCCAGATCCTCTACTCCATTTTTGACAGAACCTCCTGAAAAATTGAAATCTGATCCAAAGGCTTCTGCTTCGAAGCTGATGTTGGAATCCTGTTGGAATCACCAAAAACGTCTTTGGATCAGAGGACTCTTTCAAGGGCCTGTTACTCTCCTACTGTTGACCCGGTGCCGTCTCGGGTTCCATCTCCATTTATGGAAAGAAGATGCTCCAAATCCCCTTCATTAGCCTCCTCTCATTCTTCCAGGAGTCCCACAGAAGCAGACGTGGATCAGATGGTAAGGAAGTGTCCATCTGCTCAAATTCAGATGGCTGTTTTTTCTGGCTGCTACACCTGTGGGTCAGGAAGCTTTAGCCTGTTCTACCCCTCCTCTGCCAGCTTCTTCTCCGATCTGGCCGACCGTTTTGGAGCTATTGGATCCAAGTTTGCAGAGACTCTCCACATTGGATCTGAGGATATGATCTTCGACTCTGAGGGTTTTTCTGAGCTCCCTGGCTCAGATGAGTTTGGCGCTAGATGACTCTGAGCCCTAATGTTCCTTCCGGATCCAAGGTGTCGGAGCCATGCCTGCCCTTAGTACTGGATACCTCGGCTCTGACCTCTGCCTAGGGTGTAATGCCTTCAGGGCAGACTGAGCCGATGGGATGGAAGCGTGGGTTCTCTACTCCGTTGGCTTTCTTTTCCCCAAGACGTTCTGCCTTTGAGGTGGTGGAGAGAGTTTCCTCTGCTTTGGCAGGAAAGACTCTCTCTTCTCCCTCGGATCAACCCTCAGAATTACATTTGTCTTTATGCCTTGAGCCTTCACATTCACCTCCACAGGGACAGCCAACCCAAACCCTTCAGGCTACCCTAACAGATTATCACCTTTACGGATCATCCCACACAAGTACCCCAGAACAAAAAATGCAAAAGGAGGCATTCGGATTCCCCACAGGAATCTATCACTGAGGATACAATTTCAACAAATGGGAAGGCTCCCTAAGATCACCAGCGAAAGACATCTCCTTGGGAGACATCCTAGAGATCCTTAAGCAAAGAGTTGGATGGCCCTCCCATAATCCTTCTCCAGAGGAATCAATATTCCTGGAGGCATTCGGGCCTGACCCATTTACCTCCTTGTTAACTCCACCTACTGACGAGCTCATTGACATTATCTCTAAGCGGGCATGGAAGGAGCCTGACATGGTTGAACTCCTACTTAAGAGACCAGATAGGATTCTGGCACCTTCTGAAGAAAGAGAGCATTGGAATAAGGGAGTACCTGTGGATGCTATGGTTGTAGTGGCAGCAGCTAAGAAGGAACTCGCGAAACAGAGTTCCACTGTCCATTCCCCTAACAGGGAGTCTTGGGCTTTCGACAGGTTTGGGAAGTGTGTCTATGCTTTGGGTCACTTCACTGAACTATCTGGCACATTTATACTACATTGCAAAGAAATTTGGTAAAGGAACCCTCAGAATCTCTTTTAAGGACCACTACTGCTGAGACTTAGGCATCTGTGGCCTCACAGGTGGCTCCCTTACAGTCCATTTCAAATTCGTCTGAGACTCCTCTCCCATGCGGCTGTGGGTACCACAGGGGCAGCGGGTTTGGGCATTTCCATTAGGAGACCTACTTAGGAGCACTTGTGTGACTTTGCAGAGCCCTTCAAGCTTTCTTTCATCAATGCCTCCTTTGACGGAACTTCCTTATTTGGCCCCAAAGTGAAGGCCACGCCCTCCACAGGTGAGAAAGATGGAAAGACCCTCTCTGCCATAGGAATCTGTTTTTCGACCCCTCAAAGGACCTTCTGTAGGAACCAAAGAGGAGGATGAAAAATGTAGTTTAAAAATCCCCATAAAATCAAGAGTCTAGAAATTCTTTCTCTGATGGATCTTAACAGCACTCCTGAAAGGAGGCCTGATTGTCCCCCTGTGGAGGCAATCAGGGTGATTTATCACTGCACCAGAGAGGCTGCCTAGATATCACAAAAGACACCTGGTTGCAGAGGATTATTTCCAGAGGTTATGTAATTCCCTTTTCCCGTCCACCTCCCTCCTCAAGAAAATTTCCTGATGTTCCACCCAGTCAGAGGAAAATGCAGCTCTAGAGATACAAAAGCTGCTAGAAAAAGTCATCCAAGAGATCCCACCAGACCAGAGAGAATCCGGAGATTCCTCAAGATTCTTTTGAATGCCAAAGAAAACAGGGGACTGGAGGCCAGTTTTGGATCTCCGCAACTTGAACAACTCAGTTCAACACACACAAGTTTCAGATGGTCACAGTTCGGTCCATTTTACCTTTTCTGGGCAAAGACAACTGGATGTAGACCGTTGTGATGTGTACTATCACATAAAAATAAACAGTCAAGTCCAGAAGGTATTCACACTTCTGGCTGGGAGCCAGTCATTAACAGTTCAGAGCCCTGCACTTTGGACTCCCCACAGCCGTCATGGTGTTTACCAAATGTATGATGCTGGTAGCATCTCACTCGAGACTGCAGAGATGGTGTTTCCTTATCTAGATGACTTGCTCATTACCACTCTGACCAGGCATTTGCTCTTAAAAACAACAGATCAGGTATTCCAGATGTGCTCCGTCTTGGGGATTACCATAAATTACAACAAATCTTAGCTAAAACCTGCTCAAATACTGGAATTTACAGGAACAGTGTTCAGCGCAATATCATTAACAGCTTCTCTTCCTGTATCAAGAGTTCAAACTATCAGATTGCAGGTCAGCAAAATAGTTCACAGTACCGCAATTTATCCCACATAATTCTTCAAGCTTTGGGGGTCAGTGTTCGCTGCCATAATTTTAGTTGCCCTAGTAAGATTTCATATGAAAATTCTTCAGTGGATGCTAGTAACACAATGGACGATTCTTTATCATCGAATGTCAGCTCAAATAAGAATCTCAGGCATGCAAAAATACTTTTGTTGGTGGATTTGATCAAATCAAGTTCTACAAGGCTGTGTCCCTTCATTCTCCCTCAACCCAAGGTCATGGTGACCACAGACACATCTCATATTGGAAGGGGGGGTGCATTTTCTGGAGAAAACAGTCCAAGACACTTGGTCCTCTGAAGAGGTCAATAAGCATATCAATGTTCTGGAAATGAAAGCAGTGCTGTTACCATTGCAGGCCTTCCAAGTCTATCCCTTTTAGGACATTTGCGATTCAGACAGGCATCCTATCAGAAGGCTGGTACATCAACAAACAAGGAGGAACCAGGTCTTTATCCCTTGTGTTAAGAAGCCCTCAAGAGCGTGGCAATGGGTGATTTCTTCCAACTGCTTTCTGATAGCAATGCACATTCTGGGGAAGTCCAACATGATGGCAAACAAATTAAGCAGGTCTGTTATACTTCCTCACGAGTGGTATCTCAACCTGGAAACGGGCGGAATGGTTTTCCGTGAGTGGGGCCAGCCTTGCTGCTACCTGTTTGCATCTCTCCTAAGTGCCGCAGCTTCTTTGCCTTGATCCCTCCACTGGGGTAATCATCATCGAGGGATGCTCTACTCTACAGTTGGCCTCCTGGTCTTCTCTGTCTTCCAACCCCCCCAATTCCCAAATTCCTACAGAAAGCCACTCTGTTGAAGAGCGAAGTAATCCTTATTGCACCTTACTGGTCTTGACAGACTTGGTTCCCATTTCCTTGGCCTCGTCTACTTTACCCACCTTGGATTCTGGATCCAGCTCTGTACCTCTTTTCTCATCTAACAGGCATGGTTCACCTGGGTACCTCAAACCTTAAGGTAACGGCATGGTTTCTCCATTTCCGTTAATAGCCAGGCAACATATGCTCTCCTGTCTGTCATATACTTCAGTCTTCAAATAAACCTTCTACGAGAAAACTTTACAGAAGTAAATGGAAAAGATTTATTTGAGCCCATCAAAAACATATTGATCCTTTTTCAGCCCCTCTACAAAAAGTCCTTGAGTTTTTGGCAACAGTTGTCATTGAAGGAGCTAGCTCCTTGATCATTAAAGTTCAATTGGCAGCAATCTCTAACTTTCATATCGGATTTGAGAATTTTTTCCTTGCTTTATCAAAACTTAATAAGGACTTAAGAGCCACTCTTCTGTTGAGACCACCTTATAAAGACCCTACTCCACCATGGGACTTGAATATAGTTCTACAGGCTCTAATTTATTCTCCCTTTGAACCACCAGCAGAATTTGATCTTAAATTCCTGACCTGAAAAAAAAACAGTATTTCTAGTTGCCGTTACCTCAACTAGAAGAATTTCTGAGCATTAAGCATTATCTTCTAAACCTCGCTACTTGATTTTTCATAGGGATAGAGTAACTTTATGAACCAACCCTTCCTTCCCTTCTTTCGTAAAGTAGTGCCAGAATCCAAAATCAACCGGTTCATTAATTTGCCTGTCTTCTTTCCAAAATTTGAAAACAAAGGATAGTACATATTGCATATGTTGGGTATATATAGGCAATTGTCTCTACTTAAGTAGAACAAAAGAACCTAGAAAATCTGATCAACTGTTTATTTCTTTTGCAGAATCCAAAATTTGTAAATCCGTTACAAAAGTTACTAGCAAGATGAATTACCAACTGTATATGTTTTGTCTACAATAAATAGGGTCTCATTACCAAAACTGTTAAGAACCCAGTCAACTAGATCCATGGCAACTTTCAGTATTTTTATTTAGGCATTCCATATACGGTATATGTGCAGCTGCAACTTGGGCTAATCCTCCTATCTTTATTACTCATTACAAACTAGATCTGGTCTCGATGGGAGGTGCACTATTTGGTTCATCCGAGTTCAAGAATATTCTTCGTAGAGTCCACCCAGGATTTCAGGTAGTCTAGGACTCTACCAGTGGTTGAGGAATGAATGAAAATTGATAACCTCAGGTAAAAAATGTAATGTTCCATTTGTGTTGTCCATTTTCATTCTTCCCCAACTCCCTGCCCACCATCCCCCATCCTTTATTATGATAGACTCTTGGAAGAACAAGACTTCATAAGGGCACCACTGTGCCGTAATTTGAGCTCTAGTTAATGACTTCTTCTGTCAGGGATATCATATCAATATTTCTTACTTTGTCATATAGCAGACAAGATCTGAGGTATGTTAAAGGTTGGTGCATTATGGGTAGAAAGGAGTTTGAGAGCTTCAAGGGTACCATGAGCTACAGTACTGGACAAGTCAGATCAGAGTGCAGTGGTTGAAGAAGAATGAAAATGGACAAAGATTGAATGTTATGGTAAGTACATGACTTTTTTTTATATCCTTGTGCAGATCCCACCTGTTTAGATGGCATTTTAGGCTGGCTTCATATCATATGCCAAGCTCTAGAAGAAAAGGATTCTTGTAGTAAGTTTCAAGACTTAAGTCTGTGTCCAAATACTAATGACGTCACAGATTTTAATTTACACTTCAGTGCTTGTCACCAAGTTATTGTATTTTTTTCCTTAAATACAGATGTTAATCAGATTAAACCCAACTTATTTACACACACCATCATTAACATCAGGTTATCATTTGGTATTTGAGAATTCATACATACATATATGTATATGTGTGTGTGTGTGTGTGTGTGTGTATATATATATATATATCGATTCATAGGTTCATATTTACAAGTCTAGCCCATAGGAGTGCCCTGGCATTGTGCCACCCGACATTAGTTCCCAGTGCCTGTATCCAGTAGAGCCACTGGAGTGATCCCAAAGGTGAATTTTCCATTACCCATCCACTCATCAAGATTTCTGTTGAAGAGGGTCAGCAAGGTCCTCTGCTTGACGTGTATGGGAAGTCTGTTACAGAGCATGGGCAGTCTCTGGGTGAGGATCCTGTCCCTCCAGCATGTTCTGTTTGTGGTAATGAGGTTGAGGTCTCTGTAGCGTGTGGTGTGGAGGGATTTCTTTAGATATTGTGGTGTGGAGGGATTGGGATTTCTTTAGATATAGCATTTCTAACAGAGCTGGGTCAGACATGGATTTGTAAGTCAAGCAGAGATCCCCTCTAAGTAGGCAGTATGAGACGGAGAATAGCTGGAGTCTTTTGAGTCTGTCTGTGTAGGACATGTGTTTAATGCCTATGATCCTCTTCATGAGGTACTTCTGTGGCCTCTCCAGCTGTTGCAGGTGCCTAGTGAGGTACATGCCAAATGGGGCATTATACTCGATAATTGGTCTAATGAGGGAAGTGTTAAGAGAGACGATGACCTCTTTCTTCATGGATGCAAAACCCTTGGTAATGAGATGTGCCACACAGAAGGACTTTCTAACCACAGTGGCAATGTGGTGGTCGAAGGAGAGGTTGCTGTCAACCTGCGTCCTCAGATCTCTTGTAATGCCTTCAGTGTTCAGTGGGCTCCCATCAATGTGGTAATTAGTGGGAACTGAGTTTTTCCCAAAGGGGATGACTACACATTTTTTGGTGTTAAGCTTAAGGCCATGGTTTCGACACCAGTCATTGGTCTCAGTGAGGTCTTTCTGTAGGATGCCTGCATCACTTGGTGAGATAGTAATGATTTCCAGCTTGCAGTTGTCTGTGAACTTGGTCGACCAGAGTCCCTTTGTGTTGGCCTGGACTTCTGAGAAATAAATGCTGAATAGGAGAGGACTCTGGACTGATCCCTGCGAGACTCCATTCATGACTGGTCGGCAGTCTGACTTTTGAGTCCGCTACTTTCACACCGTGTGTTCTATCTGTGAGCCAATTTGCAACCCACCTAGTGATATAGGGTTTGCCTAGTTTGGTGAGTTTATCAATAATTCCCGAGTTAGGAATGGTATCAAAGGCTTTCACCAGATCGAGGTAGGCTGTATGCACTGCCTTACCTTCATCCACAGCCCTGATGACTGACTCAAAGAAGTCAACCAGGTTGAGCAGGCATGATCGCCCTTTTACAAAGCCAAATTGGGTGGGGTCTAGAGTTTGGAGATTTCCTGTATCTTTGTAAATTGGGTCCATGATGGATGCACTCCATAGTTTTATATATCAGACTCTTCAGGCTAATGGGGCGATAATTCTCAGGGTCTGTAGTCATTCCCCCTTTACGGAGAGGGATGACTGTAGCAGTCGCCATTCGGTAGGGACAAAGCCTGAGGTGAGGCTGTGACTGAACAGGGCAGACAGATGTGGTGCCAGTTTGCTTTGTAGTTCATGTAGAACACAGCCAGGGATATTATCGGGTCCCATGGAAGCTGTATTCTTGGCCATGGACAATGCAGCTTTAACCTGTGCTGCATTAATGCTGGGTGCCTGGCATTCTTCCGGTATTGTGATTGGTCCTTTAGGGGGGGGGAGAAGGGGTAAAGTTGTTACTGAATCTGTCGGTCAGTATGTTGGCAATATCTGTTGGCTGAGTATAGGAGGTACCATTGTGTAGTATCTCAGAGCACGTCTGGATATTGCCATGGAGGTTCTTGATATAGCTATAGAAGGCTTTGTGATTGTTTTTAGTGTCTGCCGCAATTCTGCCTTCATAGCTGGCTTTAGAGGATTTGATGAGGGATCAAATATACACATATGTACACACACATTCATGTGTGTGTGTGTGTGTGTGTGTGTGTGTGTGTGTGTGTGTGTGTGTGTATATGTATATATATATATATATATATATATATATATATATATATATATATGAAGGGATGCATATACTTATCTCTGAATGTATAAAAGATGTAGCTTGAGTATGAAATGTAAAGTATGCATTGTCAGTATATTCGACAGTGTACAAGGGTACTAGGTTTACAGTACAGTTAGTAATTTTGTACAGTAAATGAATTGAAGTCCTGTAAAAGTGGTGTAGGTGCTTTACAAAGCAAGGGATGTTCCGATACTTTTTTCTGAAGCCATCCAGCAGAGGGCACCTGCAGACAAGCTGTAATGCAGTAGACAGATGAAATTGTTTTGATGCATAACGAGAATGGTAAAGGAGCATAGTATTTATACAAACAAACCATTAAACTCTGCAGTCACCCTTGAACATTTCTATGTTAATAGAAATACAGCTGTGCACTATGGCAGGTATTCTGTATAAAAGCCTTAATTTCTGTCTTTAACATGTGACTTAGAATGCAAACTAGCACATCAAAGCAGAGTAATAAACACAGTGTTAGTGAATGTAGTCTGAGTTGCTCATATTAGTACTTCGCCTAGCCTTGCACTGACTCCTACTTGACCAAATGTAGACAGTAACCATGGCTACTTTGAAAAGAAAGATAAGAAATACTGAATTAAAACTTATCACCTTATGTTAATTGCCCAAAGTTGTAATATGTGAGCATGTTTTAGTTGACCAGAAGCTGTGCTGCTGCTTTTTCTTGTCCCCAAGTTTGTTAACAAAAAAAAAAGTGATTAATACTTTTTTGCTGCATTTTGAGTATATATCTGCTGTGGAGCACACAGTAGCTAAACTAGCTAATATAAGACCATAAGTTGCATAAAATGGGCTATTTTTTTCTGATCGTATGTGAGATGCTGGCTCATCTGACATATACATTTTTAAATAAGAGCAGTTTCCCTCCTGTGTGAAATTGAGTTCTGAGGAAAGTGCCCTGAACTACAGGGTGATATTTCGGAGTTTGACGGTCAGTGACTCGGCTGAGAAAACGTAATGTTTACATGTTGGTGATACAGGAGCAACCCATGATGTCTGAGACTTAGTGTAGTGCCTTCAGCTACTGAAGGTATATTAAGTAAAAAATGATCTGTAATGGTTTAACTACAGCTACACACAGGGAAAGGTATATACCGCTGATTTTCATTCTCTTGTCTGAAACACTGCTGAGGGCCCAGCATTTGTTGAAATGAAGCAGTTATTTTAGAAGACAATCTGACAATTTATTAAGCTATACACCATTTAGCCATCCAATGTACCTCCCAACTTCCTTGATAAAAAAGGGTGGGACAGAGTCAGAAATTTAGGAGGAGGTGGCAAAGGGCCAGAATTAGGGACAGATTTTAAATCTTTCTCAGTTCCCTTAAAATGTTAATAGAGAAACAGGAAATGCATTAGCATGTATTTTTCTGAACAATAAGCTGTATGAAACTGAAAATGAAAGTGTCTGACCCCATTGATTGTAATACTCAGCTGTTTACCAGAAAAGAAAAAAAATGAGGGATATGACAGAAATATGAGGTAAAGAAAAACACATTTTGAAAAAATTTGAAAAGTTGAGAGGTATGCGGTTCCATCATCTTTTCCTTGTTATGCATGCAGCTTTAGATTGATACTGCTACCATGAAGAGTTCTTCTACAAACACAAATTATTGTAAAAATCCATTACTTGGGAGACTAAATGTCATGAATTACTTAAACATTTACAAGAGTTAAACAACCTGCATTGTATTGGTTTTCATCTTAATGTACAGGCAGCTGTCTTAATAGCTCATATGAATATTCTTTTATCCTCTGAAATACAAATTTATTGCTGTTGTGAATTGTAGCAAGAAGACAGATTTGAGCATATTGCTGCCAAAAGCCTGTAGTCAGTGTGGCCAAACAGAGCCACTTTACTTGCACATAGTAGATGCTCCATTCTTTGGTTTAATGAACAGGTGAGGTTTTGTATTCTGTTCATTCCAGCTGTGTTTGTAAATTGTCACATTTGCTGGTTCCCTTCTGGAAGCACTTAGAAGAGGGTAGCAGTTTTCCGTTACCTGACTGAATGTTGTTTTACATATGTGTCTCCTTTCTTTCTGCCATCCACTTTTTGTAAATATGATCTTAATAGGAAATAAGGTAAAGGCAAATTAAAGCAAATCAAAGAATTGTAGACATTAAATTATGAATCTGTATTTTTTTCCTTAACTGAAGAAAGAGTAAACCACACAGCTGCTACCTTTGCCAGTAGATTTACATAATGGGACTTACTGAAATTCACTTAGATTTGCTTACCTCGGAGGCAAGTGGAATACTGTCATATTTCCAATATGAATGCATTTATCCTTGACTTGAAAGCAGGCCTTGTTTTCAAGCTGCTTCTACAGTAATTAACATTCCAGTGGCATTTTGACCCTCTTGATCCCTGCATTTGGAGCAGGCTGGCTATCTTGTCTTGTTAGTTTCTACAGATTGTTTTACTGCCTGATTAATTTTGAACCCAAAATATAGCAAACTTCATATTTCTTGAAACTGGGCAAATTTCTTTCAGTGAATGCTAAAGCATTGCACTAAATTAATTAGCTGGAAGCATATTTTACATTTACACACGTTCTTTTGCATGAGTACTTTTCCCAAAATGCTTTCTTTCAATTCTTTCCTCTTTTCTTCTGTTTCTGCCTTGCTGTGGGGAGGGAAAAAATTATGTCCCAGTTTGTCTTATTAGACTTTTTTTATTTTCCCCAAACAAGTCAGTTTTCCTCCCCTTTTTTTTTCTGGGATCCAGTGTTATCTTTCTGTCCAACTCAACAGATGGGTTTTTTCAGATCTAACTGGATCCAGGGCTTTGATTCCTTCTATACGTATAATTCCCTCTGTTCCCTGTAATACCTCAGAGATAGTTTACTGCTTGATTTATCAAAATGCTGTTTTGAGCACTCTGCTCTTAGTGTTGGATAAGTGGTCATTTTTCTTAATTATTTTTTTTCTCTAAGATTACTGTAGCTGAGCTTATTTTTACTATACTCTCTTTGTAGTTAACTCTTCTAGGGTAGTTTTCCCCCCAAGAATTTCTGTTCCTGCTTTTCTTTCCTATAAAAACAAAACATAAAAAAAAACTTGCCTGTGCAGTTGTTACTATTTTGTGTTAAAGTGGGCTTTTGCCTTGATTGTATAACTGTTAGTGTTACTTATATGGATCTGAAGAAGCGTGTCTTTGTACACGTGAAAGCGCTTATCTTTCTATATTAAATATTCTTATCCATTTATTGTGGTGGTCGGTTTCCAGTTTGTTTTTGGATTACTTGTATGGTACTGGTGTTTTCTTGTTGTTAATTGTACTGGTTACAGTTTTTCTTGTAGTGTTTATCTTGTGAAGTTGTTTGCTGTGGCTGAACAAGACCAGTGGATTTATAGGTTCATAGGTAGGTACTAGGCTCTCTACCCGAGGGCGTTTAAAGGCTAGCCAGAGTGTGTCTGCTTTCCCATTGATTAATTAACTGATCCTCTGTCAAGCAGAGTCAATGAAGTAATCCCAGGGGTGTATTTTCCGTTACCCATCCACTTGTCAAGGTTTCTCTTGAAGAGTGTTAGTGAGGGGGCTCTGCCTGATGTAATTTGGAATTTTGTTCCAAAGCATGGGGAGTGTCTGTGACAGGAATCTATCCCTCCAGCATGTTCTATTTATTGTTGTGGCGAGGTCTAGCTCACTAGAGCGCATGGCAGTCAGTGACTTGGATTTCTTTAGGTGGAGCATGTCCATCAATTCTGAGTTGGACACGGCTTTGTAAGTCGGGCAGAGATCACCTCTGAGTAAGCGATATGCTACTGAGTACAGCTGGAGTTTTTTCAGTCAGGCTGCATAGGACATATTTTGAGACCAGTAATCCTCCTGGTGAGGTACGCTTGTGGTCTTTCCAGCTGTTGGAAGTGTCTTGTGAGGTACATCCCAAATGGGGCATTGTACTCTATGATGGGTCTGAGTGACGAGTAGAGGGGCACTATAACCTCTTTATTTCTAGATGTGAACCCTTTAGTAATCAGATGGGCCACATAGAAGGATTTCCTAACTACTTTGGCAATATGATTGTCAAAGGAGAGCTTACTATCTACCTGGGTCCCCAGATCTCTTATTTACCCCTTCTGTATTAAGGAGGCTGCCACCTATGTGGTAATTCGTGGGCGTTTTGTTTTTCCCAAACTGGATGACTATGCATTTTTTGGCATTTAGCTTGAGGCCATGACTTGGACACTAGGTGTCTGTCTCAGTAAGGCCCTTTTGGAGGATGTCAGTGTCAGCCGGAGAGTCAGTTATGGCTCCCAGTTTGCAGTCATCGGCGAACTTGGTTAGCCATAGTCCTCCTGTGTTTGCCTATACTTCTGAGAAGTATATGCCGAACAGTAGGGGTCCCAGGACCGAGCCTTGCGGGACACCACTTGTAACTGGTTTAGAGTCGAACCTGGAGCCCGCTATTCTTACCGTGCGAGTTCTGTCTGTAAGCCAGTTGGCAACCCATCTCGTGACGTAGGGTTTTATGTTCAGACTGGTGAGGTTTTCTGTAATACCCGAGTGGGGAATGGTGTCGAAAGCCTTGGCGAGGTCAAGGTAGGCTGTGTGAACCATCTTTCCCTCGTCTATAGCCTTGGTGACCATCTTGAAGTCAACCAGGTTTAGTAGGCATGATCTGCCCTTTAACAAAGCCGAACTGGGTCGGGTCAAGTGTTTGGTGGTTCCCAATGTCTTTGCTAATGAGTTCCATGATTATGCTCTCCATAGCCTTGCAGACCAGGCTAGTCAGGCTTATGGAGCGATTAGTTACCAGGGTCATTTGTGGCCCCTCTTTTGTGGAGAGGAATAACCATTGCTGTGCGCCATTCTGTGGGCACGTAGCCTGTGGAGAGGCTGAGGTTGAACAGCGTGTTTAGGTGGGGGGTTAGTTTGTTCTGTAGTTCGTGCAAGACGCAGCTTGGGACACCATCTGGTCCCATTGACGATGTGTTTTTGGCTTTTGAAAAGGCTGTTTTCACCTGTGCATCTGATTTTTGGGACACTACACTTTTCCGGTGTTGTTGTGGACCCTTTTGGAGGTGAGGGGGGGGGGTGGAAGTTTTCACTGAGTCTATCTGCCAGGTTGTTGGCAATATCAGTAGGTTCAGTATATTTTGTGCTATTTTGCACTAGTTCAGTGCATATCTGCGAGTTGTCCGATTCTTAACATAGCTAAAGAAGGCTTTGAGGTTATCTTTTGAATCCTTTGCTATTTTTCTTTCGAAGTTAGCCTTGGATGATTTCATGAGGGACCTCCGTTTCTTACTGATACTGATCAGGGATGTCTTTCCTTCTTGGGATTTGCTTTTTTTCTGAACTAGTTTCCTCCTTCTATTGTATAGCCTGTTTATTGCAGGGGCCCACCAAACTGGTTTCCTTCTCTTAGAGGAGTGAGTCTTGGTTTGCTAGGGATAGCACGATCCATGCATCCTTGTAG
The DNA here is from genome assembly GCF_019279795.1 of Protopterus annectens. Lineage (NCBI taxonomy): Eukaryota > Metazoa > Chordata > Ceratodontiformes > Protopteridae > Protopterus > Protopterus annectens. Next base: position 1,171,445,541 of record NC_056746.1, read on the forward strand.
GTGCTCATAGAGTGCATTTGTAAAGGTTTCTGCATCTTGGGCAGCATTCTCCTTTAGCGTGAGGGTTGTGAAACTTACCACTTCTGTCTTAAGTAAGGTGAAGTTTGCTTTAGAAAAGTTTTTTACTGTGGTTTCCTTAGTTGGAGGTGGTGGCGTGTGGACATCCAGAGTGATTAGTTTATAACCAGTGACTGGTTGACCTCCAGTGTGGAACACCTGTCGCCCATGTTGCTGATGACCAGGTCCAGTATATTTTCAACTCTGGTAGGGGAGTTTACCAGCTGTTCCAGGGCGTTTGAGTTGATGAATTCCAGGAAGCGCTGGTCCTGGGAATTTGTACTCTAGTAGTTTTCCCAGTGAATGGTAGGGTAACTGAAATCACCCAATATCAGGGTGTTTGGTAGGACCTTCATGTTTTCCAGTGTCTCCAGAAAGGTGGAGTGGTGGTCCTGGGTCATGGAGGGTGATCTTGTAGCAGGCCACAATTTGCATTGCAGATTTGCCTGATGTTAGTTGCACATGGATGATCTCAGAGGTATCGTGCTGCGCCACTAACCTGGAGGTGTAGGTATCCTTGATGAATATGGATACACCTCCTCCTTTTGTGTTTCAGTCCATGTTCTGTGGCCGAAATGTGTGGTATGAGTTGTAGCCCAGTAGTGCTGGGGTGCTGTCTGGAGCCTTGAACCAGGTTTTAGTTACTGCACAGATGTCGACATTCTCCATACTGAGGAGAGCTTAGAGCGTGTGCATTTTGAGATTTAAACTCCCGGTGTTGAGTAGCATAACCTTCAGTTTTTTGTTAATTGTGCTGTTTACAGAGGTGGGTTTGACTTTTGAGCCTTGCCTAAAAAGGGCACTATGGGGGCAGCAAGAGCATTGGCCAGTATTCGAAAGCCTAGGGGTGACAGATGCAAGCCATCTCTTGCGAAGCAGCGCGACTTGTCAAGCATGTTGTCCCAGGCTGAGACACTGGATCCCCTTTGAATGACACCAGAAGCTTTGCCAATTGTCGAAATTGATCATTTTTTCTTTATACTGAGGTGTCATTCTTGGTGAGGGCAGGATGCTACTCTCTGTCAGGGTCATACCAGCCTAGGCTACATGATCAGAGAGCTCTTCCATGTCTCTTTTCATGTAGTCCAGGGAGGTACTTCTCGGGTCATTCACACCAACATGAACAATGACAGAGTTATATTTGTACTTGTTCTGGAGTGACCCGAGTGCTTGTGTTATGTGGCAGATTCTGGCTCCCGACAGGCAGCTAACAGTAACCTTCTGCTTGTCCAGCCTAGTGAGTGGGACGTCAGTGTGCCTGACTATAGAGTCTCCTATTACTAGTATGTTAGGTATGTTGTTTCGCCTTAAGGGCTGTGATTGTGCAGCACACTGATTGTGTTTTATGTGTTGTCTGGTTTGTGACGGGAAGTGCAGGTTGTTTGGGTATCTGCTTTGGAGGTCTCTGATACTTTTGCAGGTTTTTCTTTAGAGCCTCAAAGTATGATTTTGTGTATTTGTGTATTTTTTTTTTTTTTTTTGATAGTGCTGTTTTAGTAGATCTGTGTGCGGCTTTAGTTATGGTGTAAGTGTTAACCTTCTCCTCTTGACTGTCTGTTCCAGTCTTTGGTAGAGACAGCTTAGCTTCCAGTTTGGCTGTATAATTGCACCTCTCGCATATATTAGTGTTTTGTGGTAGGAGGAGAGTGTTGTCTGTGTACATGAGGCAGTTGTAACATTGCCTCAGGATACCCAGATTCATCAGGATACCCAGATTCACCAGCTGGACTGGAGTGTAGTGCCTGCAGGCACAAAATTCCTCTTCAGGACCTTTGCTCACTGTGTGCATTGTTTTGTTTTTTTTTGGGGGGGGGGGCACATTTAGAAGTAGTGTGAATCCTGTGCTTGTTTTGGGGCCAGGGCTCTTGCTGACAGGCAACACAAACTTGTTCTCAAGGACCCCCTTCCTTCCCAAGCCAAAATGTCATCTTCTAACACTCTTTCGCATTCCTTAAAGTCAGAAAAGATAATGTCAAGCAAAGAGAAGGAGAGAAGGAAAGGGAGAATGAAAAATGGAGAAAGAGGTCTCGGAGTCTGTCAAGCATGTCCGACCTAGCACCAAATACCCTGAAATGCTATGATCGGTCAACTCTGGAGGTATTTAGGATATGTTCACCAACTCCTTGCTGTTTTTTTTTTTTTTTTTTTTTTTTTTCCAGAGCCAGCTTGTCCTCCGCTCCACTCTCCCATTTGCAGGATAAACCAAGTCACTGCTCATCCAGACCACTTAATGTGGCATCTTCCTAGGTCTTTTCAGTCATTGAGGGGTCTCTCGGAAATTGACATTGATAGGATGGCGAGGAAGTATCTTCGGTCTCTGATCCAGTTGGAGGTCCTCCCGGCACCTACCCTACTGTTGCCCTGGATCTGGTCCCAAAACTCTCGGCCATTATTTCCTCTTTAATGGTCTGGCTTTCAGATTCGATGCCTCTGGTGGCAAGTGTTTTCTGCAAGGCCACTCCTGTCAAAGCCAAAGGCACTTTCGACTTGCTGTTTCCCTCACCTTTTCAACTCCAGCTTTGTCTGATCTGGATGAGTGTCAGGGCTGAGGTTCAGGGGTTGGGATCACCTTCAAGATTTTTGGAGCCATCCCTATCGTTAGGTGCTTCAGACCTGGACAGTTCAGCTCCAGTGTCTGCCTCAGAACAGAGTCCGATTGGACCTGGGGATGTTCATTCTGTGGCCTGTTTGAGTCAGCTCTTCAGAAAAAAAGAGCCAGCACAAGCATGTAGCACCCAAGGTAAATATTCTTTATTGTGCCATCAAAATGTTTCAGACTGGTTTCGGCACACAGCCTTCACCAGTGATGCACAAACTTCTAACACAATTCCTTAAATATCAATTCAAAGCACTTATCCTGTGATGTTATTTCCCTCGTATTTTAAAATTTGTCATTTAAAGCCAGGTGTAAAAAGTGCCCCTAATTTAACTATCCACTTTTTTTCTTTATAATTAAGCAGAGAATGTCATCCCCTTTTACATCCTTTATTATCTAATATTCTGTCAATAATGATAAAAGTAAATTTGGCAGAGTGGTGTGTTTGATAGTGTCTCTACAATGCATTGGTAATGCGTTTATTACAAAAATGATTTAGATGTTCTGATAATCTCAAACAAAAGGGTCTAGATGTCTGTCCTATGTACCGTGGCAGCTAGCTAAATAGATGACCAAATCTGTTCCACAATTGGCGTAGAAATTGATGTCATACACATGACCAGTATTTTGGCTAGAAAACTGCTTGGTTTTGGATATATGCTGGCAAAATGAACCATGTCCGCATAGATAGCAACCTACTAACTTCTCCCCTACAATACGGAGTTGGCGAATGGATTCCCTATTTCTGGGCTGACGTTTATAATGAGAAAAATGGGACCCTATTGTTTTGCCACGACAAAAAGAAAAGGGACACCTATCCGGTAACCATTGGCTAAGCTTCTCATTGGCCATCAAAATGTTCCAATGTTTATTAACCACATCCCTGAGTAAATTAACATTTCTCCCATATGTGGTTATTAATCTGATAAAATCCGATTCTTTTTGGTCATCCCTGTTCCTATATTTAAGTAAATCCTCCCGAGTTTGCTGGGAAGCCCATTCCCGAGCAGTGACCACATCCCCCAACCTATATCCCTTGTTCAAGAATCTACATGTAAGATCCTGCTTGGAATGATTGTAATCTTCCTCTCTTGAGCAGATATGTCTAATCCTGGAGAATTGTGACTTAGCTATGTTCCTTATGGTGTGTGTGGGGTATAGACTGGTTGCAAATAATAAATTATTATATTGTGGATGTTTCCTAAATACCACAGTCCGTAAAGAGTTGTCAGGTTTCCTTAGGATCTTAACGTCCACAAAATTGATTTCATCATAACTATATGTTAGAGAACTCAATGCCCCGTTTATTGTCATTGAGGTATTGTACAAACTCAAGTATTCTATACCCCCACGCCACACCAACCAACAGTCATCCAAGAATCTCCTTCATATGTCCTTATCAGGCAGATATTTTTTGTTCGACATGTATATCAATACCTGCTCAATATAATCCATAAAAAGATCTGCATATATGGAGGCAAAGGATGCTCCCATTGCTGTTCCCTGGGTTTGCCAATAGCAACTGCCCTGAAAATAAGACATTTTTGTCAGGACATGCTCTGCCATACAGACTAGGAGGATATTAAATCCCACAGGATATAGACCAGTTATATTCAACCAATAATCCAAGGCCTGTTGTCCCGCACAATGGTGTATGCTGGTATACAGGGATTTTGACGTCTAAGGTACACATGAGCCAGTGTGATTTCCAATTCAGAATCAGAAATAATTTGCAGGAATTCAGTAGTGTCTCTAATCCTAGCCCAAACATTTGTTAATAGTGGCTGTAGATATTGAGTCAAATATGCTGATAGTGGCTCAGTCAATGAGCCTATACCTGAAACTATAGGTCTACCTGGAGGCTTGTCCAAACTCTTATGAATCTTAGGTAAAAGATACAAAATTTGTTTAACTGGGTCCCTTACTATAAGCTGTAACGTAGTAGATTTATTTATAATTCCCTCCTCCACTGCCTGCTCCAAGAATGATTCAATATCCTCCTTAAATTTAGGAGTGGGCTCTGTATCCATGTGCATGTAGTGCAGAGGGTTAGACAGTTGTTTCCCTCTGCCCAATAATCACTGGTATCCATGAGCACAACCGCCCCTCCTTTATCAACAGGGAGGATGGTGATGTCAGTATTACTACTAAGCTCTTGAAGGGCCATTTGTTCATCCTGTGTAAGGTTATGTCTAAGCAGCCATCCCTATTGTTAGGTGCTTCATACCTGGACAGTTTAGCTCCAGTATCTGCCGCAGAACAGAGTCCGATTGGACCTGGGGATGTTTATTCTATGGCCTGTTTGGGTCAGGGTGGTGCATCATTGGCACTGATTTCAGCTTTGCTTTTCCACAAAGTTTGAGAGGGTGATGTCCAGGTCCAGAGAAGGGGTGCATCATTCAAAGTTAGAGCTGTTCCAATCCCCCATAGATTCTGTGACCATGTCTGCTTCGTTTGCTCAACAGGGACAATTCGCCTCTGTAAGCCTCAAGGCTGCTCTGTTGTCGAGGTTCCCCCTCTCTGATTCCTTCCCCAGAAGCTCTCACTGCGTAAGGACATGGGGAACAGTCCTGCAAAAGGAGGCATCTAACTCTAACACTATTCCCCTGCCTCTTCTACCTCTTCCCTTCCCCTATCTCCAACTACTCTTAATTCTTACCGTCTGAAAACAACCTACCTGTCTAGTCTGTCTCCTATACTCTACCTCCCCTACATCTCCTACTAGCCATTCTTACTTTCCTTTCTTGTTTCCAAACTCTTGTACAACTAGATCCTGCCCATTTTAAATGAGCATCTGCCTAACTATTAACTCATTTTGCTCTAAGCAGCTTAAGTAATATTGTAACTAGTCACATTTTCTTCTGCTAATTGTTTAAAACCTTGTTTGTAACAACTCACAGACTTGTTTGCCAGTTGTTAATATTCTGTATAATTGAATTGCCTGAGGAGCTTTTTTTTCTCTCCAGGTCTCTGCTTGTAAGATACTATAGCTGATTGTTACTATGTTACTAAAATTTAATACATTTTTTTCAAGTCCTGAGGAGCTTTTCTCCCCGGGTCTCTGCTGAAAATGAGCCAAAAGCTCAGCCAGACTAACCCGGTTAACAAATGTAAAATAAATAAATAAATCTCGAGTCATCTCCTGAGTCTGTCACTGAGGATACTAATTTTAAGAAAAGGGCGGGATCCCCAAGATCCTCTTAATCCCCTCTGGAAGACCTCTTCAGATTTTTTCTTGAATTGATGAAGCAGGGAGAGGTGGTTGGTCCACTGAAGCTCCCTCCCCAGAGGAGTCTGTATTCCTCAAGGCTTTTGGGGCTGGCTAATCTATCTCCTGGGTGGTGGTGTCTGCTGTTATGTTGATTGGCTTGGTCTCTCAGTAGGTCTGGAGAGAACTTGATGTGGTGGAGTTTATTTCATTGTAACCAGACCAAAATATTGGTTGCCTGTAGGAACAAGTCCCTTTAGAGGAAGGGTCCCCTGGTTGATGTCATGGTGGTTGTAGCAGCCACCTAAAAGGAGCTCTTGGAGGAAAGTATTTCTGTTCATCCCATAATAGGGAGTCAAGAGCATTGGGCAGATTTGGGAAATGGACTCGTGCTTCAGCAACATTTGCTGTGCCTCTGAACTAACTAACCCAAATAATTTATTTCCAGAGGGATTTGTCTAAAGAGTTGTACAAACCCCTCTCTGGTAGTCTGCCTACTGACATCCAAAAAAACTATGGAATCTCAGTTCTATACCCTTCAACCTTTGTCCAGCATATCCATGCTTCAGCTTTTGAATGCAGCTGATGGCATAGCTAGGGCAGCAGGCACCAGCACTGCAATTCGTTGGCATGCCTGGATGCATCTCTGTGACTCTGTGGAAGCCTTCAGGACTTCCCTAATTAATACCCCATTTGATGGTTCAACACACTTTGGACCTAAGGTAAAAGACATTTACCAGAAGAGAGCAGTAGGACAAGACTCTGCCATAGACATATGCTTCTCTACCACCCAGAGGACCTTTTCCCAAAACCAAAAAGGTGAGAAGCTGTGGTTTTGAAAGTCCTGGGTTTTGGCCAAGACTCTGCTGCTGACAGACCCTCCCCTGGAACAAGGGGAGAATAATTTCAAAGGACATTGCCCTACGCGCAGAGGCGGACCGCAGAATCAAAGGTTTTCAGGTCCTTTTACTGAGAAGCCCTTTCACTGCTCCTGAAGGGTTGACCAACTACAGTACTCTGGAGGCATTTAGAGGGTGTTTATCCCTGCACCCTAACCCTTGGATAGCTATCATTCACGAGTCATGGGTGCAGAAGATTATCACCAGAGATTGTATTCTATTTGTTTCACCTCTGAAAAAGGAAAAAGAAAATCCCTGACATTCATACATTCAGAGAGTATTAGCAGCAGAAGTGGCCAAGCTGCTAGAAAAACACGTCATCTAAGAGGTCGCATCAGACAAGCAAGAATCCAGAGGGTTTTTTTTAAAGTTCTTTTGGTTCCAAAAAAGACAGGGGACTTCAGGCCTATTCTGGACCTAATCCACCTCCACCAATTTGTGAAGCAGACAAAGTTCCAGATCACAGAAAGGTCACAGTACAGGCCATTCTTCTGCCGAAAAAAGACAAATGGATGGACTCAACAGATTTCCAGGACACATGATACCACATCAAAACAGTGGGGCAGTCCAAAAGGTATCTCCATTTCCTTCTTGGGAACCAGTCATTTCTAATTCAGGGAGCTGCCCATTGGTCTCACCACAACCCCCAGGGTGTTTACCAAATACATGCACTGGTCGATGCTACTGTGACTTCCCCTTTCTGGGCTACTAATCAAGGAAATCGGCTCGGTGATCCAACCCCCACCCAATACAATAGGCCTCATAGGGGGTTCCAACATAGATTTATGGATCTTAGGGAGGCCATAGAGACATGGAATAACAGGACAAGGCACAGTAAAAAAATGAAATAAATCAAGACTAATATCACCATTTAGTTGTAGGTCATAAATAGCCATATTAACATTGACACATTTTTAACATCCATAGGTGTAATGCATTTAAAAGCTTTAGCATCATCGAGTAAATTAGAAACTGAACACATGTACCTATGTCAGTCCATAAGGACCACTACATTTGTTTAATTACTATATCATTACTAATTTTTAAACACTCTAGCGCTTTATGTTCCTCATATGTTAAATTAAAAGACCTTATTTTCAAGGAATCAGAGTACGAACACCTCAAATCTCTTTCACATACATCATGAAAAGCTGTTAAAACAGGTACACTAATAGGTGTAAATGTACTGCGTCGTTTGCAGGAGGTTTCGAAAGAAACAGAATCACCAAACAAAAGTTTCAAATTAACGTTCCTAACAAATTGTAGGGTGAGTAGATTGAATACTGATGATGTACGTTTTAGTATGCAGCTTGATGAGATGTTTGAGGATTTTTTAAGTAGCGGTTATGATCCTAAATTATTATTGGATCTGAAAGCTAAGGTTATGATTAATAGAAAGACAACTCTTGAGACCTTTTTTTATAGAAGGTAATTGTGGTACTATTACTGTTGATCGCCAGAATCCTACAATCAGGTATGTTACCTCGTATAATGCTAAGACTTATTTTGTTAAACAGATTATACAAAAAAATTGGGTTATATATTGATAGCATCAGCTGAAGTTAGGGGTGTCTTGGGTGATGGACCCTTTTTTGCATATAGGAATATGAGGACTTTAAGGAGTAGACTGTGTTTTAAAGATTTTACCAGACCTCCTAATCCAAGTTTGTTTGCAAAACCAGGTACCTATAAGTGTATGAATTGTGTGTGTTGCTCTGATATTATTGGTGAGAATAGTCATGAATTTAAGCATCCTGTTAGTGGCAAAATGTATGAATTTAATTTATCTGCCACTTGTACTACATCTTTTGTAGTATATCTGGCAACTTGTTCCAAATGTCCCTCATTTTATGCAGGGAAGACCACTAGAAAGTTAAAGGAATGTATTACTGAGCATAAGTCAGAGATTAGGAGGGCTTATGATAGAAATGCTCTGTATAAACACACAGCTAAATTTAATGTTGAGCATAAATTTTATTTCAGAGTTATAGATGTTATATGTTTAAATCTTAGGGCAGGAGATAGTAATAATTTACTTGAACTTAAGGAATATGAATGGATACTTTGGTTTGAATCAAATCATTCTCCAGGTTTAAATAATATGGTTAGTTTGAAACCTGTGCTTGTTAAATTACAGCAAACTAAACTGAGATGTTAAGTTTTTTATATGTATACTTTTTTTTATATATATATATATATATATATATATACATATACATATGTTTGCATATATCTTTATATATTTGTATGGTTCTGTTTTTTTGTGTTTTGTGCTGTCACATGACTTCTGGACTACTAGTCATGTGACTTTTGACCTGTATTTAAACCATTTTGGTTTGAATTTTATGTATTAGTATTGAAAAGGGGTTTTACCTGAAAGCTTTGCTATTTTTATAAAGTGGTTTTCTCAACGAAGTTTGCTGTTTTTTATATCTTCATTGCAGCTTGTTTCTCTTTTATCTCTTTATTTGCTGTTCGTTTGGGAAACATCCTAAGGGTCGTTTTTGCAGTCTATTATCTGTGATTTTTAACATGGAAAAGCTAAAGACTGTGAATTCAGTACGGTCTCTTCTATCTAATGAGACCAATCCTTTAATGAAATTTATCGGTACAGCATGTCCCGTTCTAGAAAATGGTGATCACTCTAGATCTGAGAACGCCATGGATTTTAACAAGAAATTGCAACTCTTTGAAAGAAGGGTAGGTGCTTTTAAGCGCCTACAATGGCAGCGGTTCAGTTTTTCAGCCTATCTGGAGAGAGGCATTGTCCCACGAAGACTGAGAATACTCAAAATGCCTTCCTACGGGAATGCATACCTGGAGTTGCTAAAACGATGGCAACAGCTTAACATCAAACTAAGCCTGGACTATGAGTCTTATGAATGAGTTCTTCCTTACCATTGAGAATGGCATTAAGGATGAGATTATAACTATGGAAAACAGTATCATGAATGTCTGTTTTTGCCACCATGGGAGATGTCTGTCAGCAGATGCTTGATAGACTGCAGATTCTAGACAATCGCATGGAAGCAATGAAAAAAAACGCAAGCTTTTGCGTGATATCAATGAGTTTCAGAGGGGCAATATTTTTTCTTGGCCGAAAACCGACCATGTCACTCAGTTTAGTAACAAACCCCATGCTCGGAGAGCAATTTTGGACACTTTAGATGATTTCCATGAAGTTTTGCTGACTACGATATCAACCCAGGAACCGGCATCTACTATTTTCTCAACCTGTTTCCGAGAATACGCCTACCATGATGACATCATCAGCAATCGCTGCGAGTGCTTCCTCACAAACTGAGGAGAAGGACAAGCAAGATTGTGATGTTAATGTGCGTTCTAATGTTACCAAAAGATCTCAACAGCTTACCCTTAATTTTACACAGAAGCGTTTCCATTTGGACCAACCTGAAACGGTATCTGAGCGGTCTTCCCCTAGAAGAAAGTCGATGTTCTTCGTCTTCCATTGCTGCAGTCCTGACTATAGGGTATAGTCCGCGTCCAGTCGGCCCGAATACCAGAGTATAAGGCTGACGTCGGTCAGGGCGCATTAGACTGACGTCAGTACGTCAGGGTACTAATGCGCATGACCGACGTCATATCCTCAGTCTTTTTTGCCGCATGGTCCGATGCAGAAGCAGTTTTGCGAGTGCAGGTTGGCATACTGAAATATTTCCGAAACCGGAGTTTCAGACCGAAACAGAGTTGGCTAAGTACCCCGTTGGGGAACATTTTAGTTTTTTCTTGCCTCAGTATTTTACCGGATGTCAGAAAAAGTGAATAACTGTATTTCTTGTGGGAAACAGATACCTCATAGGGATTATCATACCTTGTGTATACCTTGTTTAGGGCCTGAGCACGACGTTGTTGGTTGCCGCTCTTGTGCTAGGTTTAACAACCGCACTATTAAGAGGAGGTTAGACTGTGCCAGGCTAGTGTTTGGGAAGCGTTGCAATTATAAAATGCCGTCGGATGCTCCGACGCCCGCTTCCTCCAAGAAGCGCAAGGATAAAACAGTGAAGCCTAGGGTTGAGGAACCGGCAGTCCCGGACGTCGGTTCTTTAGAAGGCTCAGTGGAGCCGGAGGTTCTGCCAGGAGTTTCTATGGAGTCCCAGGCAGAAACTATACTCTTACAGGATGTGCCTTCTCAGGAGGTAGGCCAGGCTGAGGGGGCTTCTCAGGTGACTGTTCTTCCCTCTCTTCCCAAGGTAGTTAGGGCCTCTCCTTCTGTTGCCAAAACTTCTTTGAGAGGTAGGCCTTCTACAGCTTCAGTGGGGGCTTCTCCTAGCATTTCGGGTTCTGTACCTAAGAAACATATGCTAAAAATGGCAGAAGATTTGATTACTATGATTAGGGGTTCTATGCCCCCGCCTGATAAGAGGCCTAGGGTGGAACCGGAGTTTGATAGTTTTGAACAGTGTTCAGAGGCTTCAGAATCTTCTGTGGAAGATTTGCAGGAGTATCCTACTTATTCTGATTCTGATGTGGATGATTCCACTCCTACAGCGTCTCCACCTGAGGATTTCTCATTTTCAGAGACTTTGCATTCCATGAGGGAGCACTTTAAATGGGAAGGCCAGGATTACTCTGACTCCAGGAAAAGGCTTAGGGAGTTCTTGTTTTTACCCCAGCATAGGCCTTTAGCTATTCCTCCTGTGTTGAATGTGGTGGAAGATTTTTGCAGAGGCTTCCCTGAACCCTGACTCTTTGCCTCCTGCTCCTGTTAAGCCTGATAGGTATTATAGGGTGCCCGAAGCTCATAAATATTTGTTTAAGAGTCCTAGGGCGGACCCAGAAACTATTTCTCAAGGGCCTAAGGGTGTAAAGGCTTCTGTGGTTAAAAATCCTGTTCCCACTGATAAAGAGGCAAGGGCTTTGGATAGGTGGGGAAAGAAAGTGTATACTTCTTCCACTCTAGCCATGAGAGCTTTGAATTGTCAGTTTCACATGCTAAAATATCAGAATTTTCTCCTTTCACAATTGAAATCTAAGGTGGATGCTTTGGCGGAAGGTATTGAGTGTAAAGAGTTGCTGGATTTGGTTCATGTGTCTGAACAAGTGGGTAAGCATTCTTTGCAATGTGGTTTTGATGCTGTACAGGCCTCCTCGAGGGTGGCTGCTACCAGTTCTGTTCTTCGCAGGCATGCCTGGTTGAAGGATCAGAATTTAGCTGAGCATGTTAAGACAAGGATTTTGGATGCTCCTTTACAGTCTGATGTGTTGTTTGGTTCGCCTGTGGAAGCAGTTTTAAAGAAAATGGAGGACAAAGCTAAGTCTATGCAAACTGTTAAAGATTTTTTGCAGGTGCAGCCACCGAAGTTTAGTAGAAATTGGCCTGCTAAGGGGTGGACATATCCTGCTTCTGATTCTCAGTCTAGGGGTAGGTCTAGACGTGGTAGGGGCAGGGCTCAAGGTTCTTTTAGGCCTAGAACAGGGAGTTCACCTGCTCAGACTTCTGGTGAGGGCAGGGGTCAGTCCTTTCGTAAACAGACCCAATGACCTGTGTTTTCAGCTGCCAGCAGATTCACGTTTGGCAGCTCCTTTGGGAGGAAGACTGTCTCTTTTCACGGTTACAGATTTTATTTCCATACAATGCCCCCTTTCAAAGGCATGCCAGATGTTCCTCCTCTACAAAGAAAAGAGGCTCACAAGCAAGTTTTGCAGTTACTTCACATAGGGGCCATTCAGCCAGTCCCTGTATCACAAAGGGGCCTAGGATTTTATTCTCGCCTGTTCCTTGTACCAAAGAAAGGGAACACGTGGAGACCAATTTTGGATTTATCTCTCCTCAACACGTTTTTGGACATTCCCAAGTTCAAGATGTTGACGTTACAACAGCTTTTACCTCTGCTGGGCAAAGATCACTGGATGGTAACTTTAGATCTCAAGGAAGCTTACCTTCATGTGCCTATAAGGCTAAGTTGCAGGAAGTATCTGCGGTTTCGAGCTGGAAATTCTCATTATCAGTTCTCTGCATTGCCCTTTGGCTTATCTACTGCGCCCAGAGTATTCACAAAGGTTCTGGCTCCAGTGATAGCTTACTTCAGGCTTCAAGGAATTCAAATCTATCCTTACTTGGGCGACTGCCTGATTCTGGCTCAAGAAAAGGAAGACCTTCTACAGCATCTGGAATATGTTATAGCAGTGCTAAGATGCCTAGGGTATTCTGTGAGCGAAATAAAGTCCAGTCTAGTACCCTCTCAAGACATGTGCTTTCTGGGTGTGAGACTGAATACAGCAGCCCAGATGGCCTTTTAACCCCGGACAAACAAAAGAGTCTGTCACTTTACTTCCATCAACTATCTCATCAGTCCGTGCTGACTGCAAGGACAGTCCTTCAAGCATTAGGGTTCATGGCATCTTGTATTCTGGTGCTTCCCAATGCCAAACTGCATATGAGGAAGCTACAATGGTATCTCAAAATGTATGGACACAGCACTGCCAGGATTTGGACACTGTCATTCAAATAATACCTTGCCTTCAAAAAGAATTCTTGTGGTGGGCTCAGGAATGTCACCTAAACAAGGGACTCTCTGTGACCCGGCCAGAGGCAAGTCAGATTTTAACGACAGATGCCTCGGACATTGCTTGGGGAGCTCATCTAAATGGAAAGTGGATACAAGACAAGTGGCCTGCCAGACTACAGCATCTACATATCAACATGAAGGAGATGTTAGCAGTCCAATTTGCATTAATGGCTTTCAAGGAGTTACTTCTTCCAGGGCAGGTGTTGATTCTAACAGACAACACAACTGTCATGTGGTACATCAACAAGCAGGGGGGAACACATTCTTATCCTCTATGCAGGCAAGCAATGATTTTATGGGAGACTGCGTTAAGCTTGCAACTAACTCTTCAGGCAAGGTTTCTGCCAGGAGCACAGAACTCCTTAGCAGATGTGTTAAGCAGACAAATCATGGATCCCCACGAGTGGAAACTGGATCTTCATGTATTTCGAAACTGACAGTGTCATGGGGAACTCAGACATAGATCTGTTAAGCTTCTCCACTAAACCACCAGCTGCCAAAGTATTGCACAAAGGGGTTTCATCACACAGCTTGGAAAGTGGATGCTCTGTCTTTCAGTTGGAAAAACCTTCATGTGTATGCCTTTCCACCTCTACCTCTTCTTCCAAAGGTACTATTAAAGGTCAGACAAGACAGGCCAAGGATGATTTTGATAGCTCCAGATTGGCCTCGGCAACACTGGTACCCACTACTACGGAGTCTGGTAAAGAAGCCTCCATGGCCTTTACCTCTGATTCCTCATCTGTTATCTCAGCAGGACGGTCATCTGCTCAATGTCAAGCTTCACTCTCTTCATCTAACAGCCTGGCATGTTCTGTGTTGACACACAGCAGGTCTCGACTTCCTCAACAAGTTTTAAATGTGATTATGGAAGCTAGAAGACCTAGTACAAGGAGAGTGTACGCAGAAAAATGGAAGAGATTTTTATTTTGGAGTACAGCAAAGAATTTGGAGATTTCAGAGCCTAATTTGAGTGTGGCTCTTCAATATCTTACTGAGTTATTGGACAAAGGTTTGTCCTTCTCTTCCATAAAGATTCATGCTGCAGCAATTTCAGCTCACTATGATTGTGTCCCACCTTTGTTTTCGCATCCTTTGTTCAAGCAGTTTCTTAGAGGGGCAAAGAATATAAGACCCCCACGTAGAGCTCCTACTCCTGCTTGGGATCTCAATTTTGTGTTGGAAAAACTTACTCTACAACCTTTTGAGCCTGCAGCTACTGCTGAATTGAAATATTTGTCATGGAAGACTGCTTTTCTGTTGGCTATTACTTCTGCAAGAAGGGTGTCTGAGTTGCAGGCCCTTATGGCAGTAGAGCCCTTTTTGATTTTCCATAAGGATAGGGTATCATTACGTACTAATCCTTCTTTTATGCCTAAGGTGGTTTCTAGTGTGGCTTTAAACCAAACTATTCATTTGCCTACGTTTTTTGCAGATCCTCAAAACAAAGGGGAAAAGATTTTGCACACTTTAGATGTACACAGGCAATTGCGTTATTATTTAAGCAGGACTAAGGATTTTAGGCAGTCTCAGCAGTTGTTTGTTTCTTTTGCTTTGAGTTCTCAGGGCAAGCCTGTGTCAAAACAAACTATTTCTAGGTGGATTGGCTTTTGCATTGCTTTCTGTTATTCCCATCATGGCAAGGAGATTCCAGCTGGGATTAGGCCTCATTCCACTAGGGCTACTGCCACTTCAACAGCATTTCTAAGGGGGTGGCAACTAAGGATATTCTGGAAGCAGCTACTTGGAGTTCAGTGCATACTTTCTCTAGGCATTATCACCTTCCTATCTACTCTAAGTCTAGGGCTGGTTTTGCCACAGCTGTTTTACAAGGCATGTTGTCAGCTCCTACTACTTTATAATTTGCCAGCCTCCCTTACCTCTGCTTTGGGATTCTACCCAATAGTCAGGACTGCAGCAATGGAAGTCGAAGAACATAGTACAGTTTTGTACCTACCATAAATGTAGATGTTCGAGGATTCCATTGCTGCAGTCCAATTTACCCTCCCTCCTTCCCCTCTGTATTTAGGGGTGGTTGTGTAGGTGAGTTTACATGCTTATATTTTTGTATATATATGGTTGTATATATTGTACATGTTTTTGGTGCAGGTTGTTTGGGGACTTGTCTTTTTAGGGTCTTCTGACATCTGGGGCAAGAAAAGACTGAGGATATGACGTCGGTCATGCGCATTAGTACCCTGACGTACTGACGTCAGTCTAATGCGCCCTGACCGACGTCAGCCTTATACTCTGGTATTCGGGCCGACTGGACGCGGACTATACCCTATAGTCAGGACTGCAGCAATGGAATCCTCGAACATCTACATTTATGGTAGGTACAAAACTGTACTTTTACAGGACAGCCAATGGTCTCAGCTAAGCGGAAAAATGAAAGCCGTTTAGGACAGGGCAAGATAAGCCGAAAATAGAGAAAGGTACATTGAATCTTTCAGCATTTGATTTGCAGGCTGCCCACATGTCCTTCAAGAATGCAACTGCAGTCATAACATATGGGTTGTCCTGCCTCGGGCAGCCCTCGGTCGGCCGGATTCCAAAGTCTGGGTCCGACGTCGGCTGATGTCGCATTTCTCTCCGATGTCAGAGCGGCTGGAGTACATAAGCATCAGCCGACGCCATCTTCTCCAGTCTTTCTTGCCGCGCTGTGCCCGAAGCAGAAGCAGTTCGCAAGTGCCGGTCGGTCAGCTCCTGTATTCTTCGAATCCGAAGTCATCAAAAAAGCTAAGTACCCCGTTGGGGACCTTTTCTTGCCTCAGCCGATGTCAGAAATTACTGAAAAAGTAAATAATTGTTTGTCTTGTGGTAAACAAATACCTCATAAGGATTTCCACTCTTACTGCCTCCCTTGCCTTGGCCCAAACCACGACGTCTCGGCCTGTGCCGCCTGTGCTTGCTTTAACAAGCGCACCCTCGGGCGCCGGGCGGAGTTTGCTGAAGACTTTTTTGGCGATAAATTTGATTCTACGATGCCGTCGGAACAACTGACAACGCAGACTCCTAAGAAACGAAAAGACCGGGACCGACATCCTCGGCCAGCGTCTTCCACCGACACCACGCCAAAATTAACCGCAAGTGCTCCGGTTCCCTCTGAGGCGGTTATTCCACCACTCCGAACCGAAGACACCGCATTACCGATACCTCCGATACCGGAGGCCACTCCGATGCCAGTTATTGACTTTCCTCCGGATACTGAAACCGAGGAAATGCCCGAGACCATTGCTGTGGATAAGGTCACTCCTGCACGTGGAGCGGCTAGGCCTCCCATGTCCATGTCTATCAAGGCCTACACACGGGCCAAGGCAGCCAGCAAGTCCAAGCATTTTTCTGCTAAGACCTTACCTCAGCCTACTCCTGAAACTCAAATCATGGCTATGGCCGCAGATTTAATTTCTCTGATCAGAGGTTCCCAGGCCCATCCTGAGAGAGGATCCCAGACTCCTCCTGATAAGAGGCCTAGGGTTGAACCCCCTGACCCTCTCCCCACAGATGAAGATTCTGAGGATTCTGTTCACTCCGAAAGCCAGGAAGAGCCCTTCCAGACCTATGAGGATTCAAATGCAGAGGACTCTATCCCCTCGGCTTCTCCTCCTGAGGATATGTCTTTTGGGGAAGTTCTGCATTCCATGAGGGAGCATTTTAAGTGGCAAGGCCAGGAATATTCAGATTCCAGAAAGCCTTGAACCTTCCTTAAAAGCCCCAACACAGACCCTTAGCTATACCTCCTGTGCTTGATGTTTTGGATGATTTATACTCTGACTCCAGTGTTACCCCTGATACTCTTCCTCCTGCTCCTGTCAAGCCTGACAGATGCTATAGGGTCCCAGAAACCCATTCTCATTTCTTTAGGGCCCATGCTGTTGATTTAGAAACAATTTCCCAGGGGCCTAAAGGGGTTTCAGCTACCACCTCTAAAAACCCTTTGCCCTCCGACAGGGAAGCAAGGTCCTTAGAGATGGGGGAAGAAGGTCTACACCTCCACTACTTTATCTATGAGAGCTCTCAATTGTCTCTTTCACATGTTTCAATATCAGGATTTCCTGTTAGATGATTTACAGAAAAGATTGGCCTCCCCTGAACCTTTAGATAGGAAGTCTTTGCAGGAGGCTGTACACAATTCTCAGCAAGTTAGCAATCACTTTCTACAGTGTAGATATGATGCATTGGAAGCTTCATGTAGGGTAGCCATGACAGGGGCGGTCATTCGTAGACATGCATGGTTAAAAGATCAACCTTTACCAGATCATGTTAAGGCAAAACTTCTTGATGCACCCTTGGAAAAGAATAAGCTTTTTGGTGCTAATGCTAAAGATGTGTTAAAGTCCATTGAGGAAAAAGCCAAGTCAGTTCAGACAGTCAAAGATTTCCTCCAGGTTCAGCCACCTAGATTCAGCAGGAACTGGCCTTCTAAAAACTGGTCCTTTCGTAATCCTGAAAGATTTCAAAGGGGCAAAAGCAGGCGTGCCCGAGGAAGAGGCCAATGCAGAGGATCCTACAGGGGACGACAATGGCAACCAGGAAACCAAAGAAGTGACACAGGGGTTTCTCCCGCCCCACAGGGACATTCTCAGTGACTTTCCTCTAGGTCCGCTGACCAAGGAGCAAGCAGAAGCTCCTTTGGGCGGAAAATTATCTCTGTTTGCAAGAAAAGAAACTCAATGGAGACCAATACTGGACTTGTCCGCTTTAAACACTTTTCTCATAGTACCAAAGTTCAAAATGCTGACTCTACAGCAACTCCTTCCCATGCTGGGCAAGGGGTTTTGGCTGATTACTCTGGACCTCAAGGAGGCATACCTGCATGTCCCTATCCGACACAGCTGCAGAAGATACCTCAGATTTCTTGCAGGGCCAGAGCATTATCGATTCTCAGCATTGCCATTTGGCTTATCTACTGCGCCCAGAGTATTCACGAAATGCCTGGCTTCAGTAATTGCTCATTGCAGGCTCCAGGGGATTCAAATCTACCCGTACCTGGACGATTGCCTCATACAAGCGGACGACAAACTAACTTTGACAAAAAACTTGAATTATGTCATACATTTGCTACAGGCTCTGGGATACACAGTCAACTTTCAAAATTCAAGACTTCAGCCATCCCAGCAAATTACCTTCTTAGGAGCCAAACTAGACACAGCCTCTCAAATGGCTTACCTGACAGAAGACAAGCAAAAGAAGCTAACTCTTTACTTCAAAACTTTAGCAAAGCTCACCCAGATGACTGCAAGGAGATTCCTACAGGCCCTGGGTTACATGGCATCCTGCATTCTCCTGGTACCATTAGCAAGACTACACATGAGAAAGCTTCAGTGGTACCTAAAAAGCTTATGGTCTCAACACAGCAACAACCTAGAAGCAACCATACCACTCATTCCATGTCTTCAAAAGGAATTTCTATGGTGGGCCTCAGTAAGCCAGTCAAACACAGGTATGCCATTCAAAAAACCTCAGATAACACAGACCATGACCACAGACGCCTCAGACCTTGGATGGGGGGTGCACATGGAGGGCAGATGTATTCAAGGACAATGGTCTCCAAAGGAAACACATCTGCACATCAACCAAAAAGAAATGCTGGCAGTAATGCATGCCATCGAGGCCTTTGGACAACAACTACAACCAGGCCATCTACTAATACGGACAGACAACACCACTGTGATGTGGTACATAAACAAGCAGGGGGGGCGCTCATTCTTATCCCCTTTGCAGACTGACAATGAATCTTTGGGAAAAATCACTGAGCCTAAACATACAGTTGCAATCCCAGTTTGTTCCAGGCAAAGACAATGTTCTGGCGGACAGTCTAAGCAAGAATTTCCTAGACCCCCACGAATGGAGGTTACATCCAGAAATCTTTATACGACTCACTTCGACATGGGGCAGGCCGGACATAGACCTATTTGCCTCCCACCTCAATCATCAAATACAGAAGTTTTGTTCAAGGACATATCATCCAAAAGCATGGAAAATAGATGCTCTCTCATTCAACTGGAGCTCCCTAAAAATCTATGCATTTCCACCTCTGCCACTGATGACCACAGTGTTACTAAAGATCAAAGTAGAGCAGCCCAAGGGGATCCTAATAGCTCCAGACTGGCCAAGACAGCACTGGTACCCACTACTACGGAGCATATGTCACAACAAAACATGGGCCCTCCCTCAATGGCCCCAACTTTTGACTCAACACAACTTCAGGACAGCTCATCCCAACATCCAGACACTACAGCTAACAGCTTGGGAGATCCCATGAATAACCTCAACCTACCTCTTTCCAAAGAAGTTCAGCGGATACTGACAGAAGCCCTCCGATCATCCACCAGAAAGGTTTACTCAGCCAAATGGAAGAGATTCAGCATTTGGAATACCACCAAGGGCCATGATGCATCACTTTTGAGCATCCCACTCATCCTGGAATATTTGGCAGATATGCTACATAATGGACTCTCATACTCCTCTATAAAAATACATGCTTCAGCTGTCTCAGCTAGATACAACACTGATCCACCTGTGTTTTCACATCCTTTGTTAAGGCAATTTCTTAGAGGAATCAAGAATATAAAGCCCCCAAGAAAGGCACCAGTACCAGCTTGGGACCTCACCTTTGTCCTAGAAAAATTGACTTTACCTCCCTTTGAGCCAGCAGCTTCTGTGGATTTACAGTATCTCTCCTGGAAGACAGCATTCCTGTTGGCCATTACCTCAGCAAGAAGGGTTTCGGAATTACAGGCCCTAATGGCTATACCACCGTTCATAGCTTTTCACAGAGACAGGGTCTCTTTACGAACCAACCCTACCTTTCTCCCAAAAGTGGTATCTAGGGTCTCTTTAAATCAAGCAATTCACCTGCCTACCTTCTTTCCCAGTCCTGAGAACAAAGGGGAAAGACTGTTGCATACCTTGGATATTCACAGACAGCTTCGCTACTACCTGGACAGAACCAAGACCAGTAGGAAGTCTGATCAACTTTTTGTAGCTTACGCCCCTGGAGTACAAGGAAAAGCAATTTCAAAACAGACAATTTCTAAATGGATTGGACATTGCATCAGATTCTGTTATTCCTTCCATGGAAAGAGTGTGCCAGCCAATGTCAGACCACACTCCACCAGAGCTACAGCCACCTGTACAGCATTCTTAAGAGGGGTGCCTACAAAAGACATTCTAGAAGCTGCTACATGGGGCTCCGTGCATACATTTTCCAAACACTACAACCTTCCTCTATATTCCAGATCCAGAGCAGGCTTTGCTTCTGCAGTCCTTTAGGGATTGATAGCTACACCATCCTTTTTCTTAGAGCATTCCACCTCCCCCAGCTAAGCTATGGTATTCAACCCATATGTTATGACTGCAGTTGCATTCTTGAAGGACATAGTACAGTTTTGTACCTACCATAAATGTAGATGTCCGATAGATATGCAACTGCAGTCGGGTTTTCCCTCCCTCCTTCCCCTCTATGCCTTGGGTCCACTCCTATCCATGTTACCCTTAGCTGGGGATATCTGTTATGGTGTATCTGTTTATTGCTTATTTATTTGTCTGGAAATCTGTTTTATCTTCCAATTTGATTACAGCCTTCCTTGGAGGGCACCTGGCATCTGGGGCAAGAAACACTGAAGAAGATGGCGTCGGCTGATGCTTATGTACTCCAGCCGCTCTGACGTCGGAGAGAAATGCGACATCAGCCGACGTCTGACCCAGACTTTGGAATCCGGCCGACCGAGGGCTGCCTGAGGCAGGACAACCCATATGTTATGACTGCAGTTGCATATCTATCGGACATCTACATTTATGGTAGGTACAAAACTGTACTTTTTCCCTTTTACATAAGGGGCTTAATTTCATTCCTACAGTTAGTGATGATTTAGTAGCTGCACTTACAGACCTTAAACAATTTGTTAGGAACGTTAATTTGAAACTTTTGTTTGGTGATTCAGTTTCTTTCGAAACCTCCTGCAAACGACGCAGTACATTTACACCTATTAGTGTACCTGTTTTAACAGCTTTTCATGATGTATTTGAAAGAGATTTGAGGTGTTTGTACTCTGATTCCTTGAAAATAAGGTCTTTTAATTTAACATATGAGGAACATAAAGCGCTAAAGAGTTTACAAATTAGTAATGATATAATAATTAAACAAGTGGACAAAGATGGTGTAGTAGTCCTTATGGACCGACATAGGTACATGTGTTCAGTTTCTAATTTACTCGATGATGCTAAAGCTTTTAAATGCATTACACCTATGGATGTTAAAAAGAAATGTGTCAATTATGTTAATATGGTTATTTATGACCTACAACTAAATGGTGATATTAGTCTTGATTTATTTCATTTTTCAAAATTCGAGCTTTAACATGCTCTGACAAGTTCTGATCCTTAAGCCAGGCGTGCCTACGAATAACTGATCCAGTGGCAGCCACCCTGGAAGAAGCCTGCAAAGCATCGAACCCACACTGCAAAGAATGCTTACCCACCTGATCAGAAGCATGAACCAAATCCTGTAATTCCTTACACTCTATGCCCTCTGCCAAAGCTTCTACCTTAGATTGTAACTGAGTAAGGAGAAAATTCTGGTACTTCAGCATATGAAACTGGCAATTCAAAGCCCTCATTGCTAGAGTGGAAGAGGTATACACTTTTTTACCCCACCTATCCAAAGCTCTAGAATCTTTATCCATAGGAACTGGATTCTTTACAACAGAAGCCCTGCCACCCTTAGGTCCCTGGCTAATAGTTTCTGGGTCAGCCCTTGGGCTCTTATACAAATATTTATGAGCCTCTGGCACTCTGTAATACCTATCTGGTTTAACGGGTGCAGGAGGCAAAGAGTCTGGATTAAGGGAAGCCTCAGAGAAAACATCCTGAACAACATCCAAAACAGGAGGTATAGCCAAGGGCCTATGTTGTGGTAAAAACAAGAATTCCCTAAGCCTCTTTCGGGAATCTGAGAAATCCTGACCTTCCCATTTAAAATGCTCCCTCATAGAATGCAGGGTTTCTGAAAAAGAAAAATCCTCTGGAGGAGAAGCAGAAGGACTAGAATCCTCTGCGTCTGAATCAGAATAAGGTCATGCACTTTAGTACCACGGCGTATTGACGTCAGATCTGAGCGACCATGACCGACGCCAGCCTAACACTTTGGTATTCGGGCCGACCGAGGACAGCGGACTACCCACAGGTTATGACTGCAGCAATGTGGATCTTCGAACATCTACATTTATGGTAGGTACAAAACTGTACTTTTTGACCAGTGCAGTAAGGCGTCCAGGAGTGGCCATACAGTCAACAAATAGATACGAGTACTCTCAAAGGTTAAAATATTCTCTAAAGGACCAGCCGCAGTGAAAAGTTTAAATATATTTAATAATAAAAGAACATGAAAATAATAAATATTACAATAAACATGAGTTTGTAACAGGAAATATTAAAATAACAGATTAATAGATTTACACAAATGCAGAAAAACAGTACTTAACTAATCTCGCTATATTTTTCTGACTGATTTAAAAATTATTATTCTCTGGTCACTTATTAAAGCAAGGCAGGATGAAGTAGGTGATGCATCCTCATTTGTCAGGTTCCAAAAACACAGAATGGCCTGAGACTTCTGTCTCCTCTAGTATTAAAAACATCATTTTGGTGATAGATTACAGAATGACATCACATATATCTGGTTATCTGATTTCTGGTTCCCATGCTACCCCTAATCCTAGAAACTGAATCAGAGTTTAGCACATGTGTTACCATACACACACAACTTTACTGAGATGTGTTATATCATCTAGAAGCTATAAAACCATAAGTTCACTGTTCCTACAGGAGCTAGCAAACCATTCTCTGGCGCAGGCATTTCGTTTTTTGGCTACAGTCCTGAACTGTAAGATAGTCATTATGGCCTAATTTAAGTAATTTAATTTCTTATTTTTCAAAGTTAGCTGGACTGAGATTAACATTTTCCCTTCCAGTTAAAACATGTACATTTAATCCGTTACAATACAGTCAGGACCCACTGTTGGTACATTTTTTAACACGGTACAAATTCATTTTTCAACACAAGCTTCTGTACAAATCGGTTTGATATACAAATGACATAATTCTTTACAAAATTCCAGCTAGCTATACTGGCATAGCTGACTGCCCCATTTCTGGCATAGCGGGCAATACCTCATATCGTCATGACCACATGAAACTCTTCTCTTCCCAGATTAACTAACAGAAGTTTGCGTGAACAGTATTTTCTGGTAGTTGACCTACCCAGTGGTTACATGGGGTTTGACCTTTCATTCTCCTATCCCCGATAGCCACTGTGGTCATGAATGCCTCCCTTCTGGGTTTGGGTCATTATGAAAGGAATATAGTTCAAAGCACATGGTCAGCGACAGCTGCCAGACTTCACATCAGCACCTTGGAGATGAGGGCAGTCCTCCTAGCATTGCAGACATTTCAGGACTGTTTTCCCAACAGTTGATATCCATACGGCTTAACAACATGGCAGTGGTCTGGTATGTTAACAAGCAAAAGGGGAAACCTATTCCTGTCCGTTATGCCTGGAAGCCACGAGACTGTCAGTGGTACAGTGTCTTCCCAATGCTTTCTGGCAGCAACACGCATCCTGGGGACTTCCATTTTTCTGGCAAACAAACAGAGCAGGTCTATTCTTTTGCCTCACAATTAATCCCTCAGTCAGCAGAAACAATGATTTTCAGTAACTGGGGTCAGCCTTGTCATCTTTTTGCCTTCCTCCTAAACAACAATTGCAGCAGCTATTTTGGCCTCATTCCCCCAGAGAGATAGTCAGCAATGGATGCCGTAGTCCACAGTTGGCCTCCAGGTCTCCTATACACTTTCCCAATGATTATCAGATTTCTTCAGAAAGCCATGAGGTGCAAGGTAAAGGTAATTCTCATTGCAGCGTTTTGGCCTGGCAGGCATGGTCCCTCCTTCTTTGGTGTCACCTGAAGCACCCTTCTTCGTGTTGAATCCACATGTAGACTTTCTAGTATATCCAGTCAGTCTCAGTGAGACACAAAGACCCTGAATTTGTCTGCATGATTTCTCCAGTTCCAGTGAAGGTCAGAAACGCAAGACTTTTTAATCCAGTTGCTCACATTTTGTCTTCATCACAGAAAACTAGTACTAGAAAGGTTTACTTTAGTAAATGAAATAATTTTCTGTCTGAGCTTCCTCTAAAGATCTACATCCTTTCTCATCATCCTTGCCAACTATCTTAGACTTCTTAGTAAGCTTGCTTCAGAAAGGTATTAGCTTCTCAATCATTGAAGTGCAATTTGCAGACCTATACAAATTTCACATCGGCCAAAACCAAACTTCTGTTGCTTCTTTGAAAATCTCCAAAGCCTTCTTGAAGGGAACTTCCTTCTCATATCTCTAGTCAGAGATCCAGTTACTCCATGGGATATTACTGTGATGCTTTAAGATTTAACTAGGGTCCCCCTTTGAACTAGCATCCTCAGCAGAACTAAAACTTCTGACTTGGAAAACAATTTTTCTAATAGCAGTCGCTTTAGCTAGGAGGATCTCCAGTTACAAGCATTGTCTAACAAGCAGATCTAGGAGGCTCTGTGTCTGATACCCCCACTGTAGGAGGAATAATGAAAGCTTGTTGAAGTTATCAGCATTTTTTTTCAAATAAGTAGGTTAATCATGCAGAATGTCTCTAATCAGTCACCATTATTAGTACCCATAAGTAATGCCCACTCCAATAATTAACCTATTTGACTTGATACAAATAATTGAGGACCATGCAAAAGTATTTTAGTGGTCATCTGTAGTTTACCACCCAGTTCAATTTTTGTGATCGATTCTACTGTAAAGATTCTTGACCAAACTAGAAATCGCAGCCTTGTAATAGCATTCTGAACCATGACTGGAAGAGTCAAAACAAAAGTAATTTAAATAGGTTATTTACTACACATAGTCTCATACACTGAAGGAGCAAGACCATACCGTAGCACTAACAATGGTGTACTCAAAGTGAACACAATGGAAAATGGCTAAGTTATTACCAGACAATATTGGTGATTTACAGTCCCATAATCTGACTTGGTCTGTACCCAGTTAGTGTTTTCAAGGACAGTCCCTCAATCCGTTGCAGACATTCCAGCCGCAGAACTACCAGCTGTAGTCTGGCATTCTTTGTACAACTGCAGGAGTACCACAGCAGCTCCTTCAACTTTCAACAGTGTAATTTCTCCTGTACAGGATAAACTGTACTCCCTCAAGAAAGAGACAGTGCATGGTAAATGAACCCCGTAGTCTTATCCAGGAGCTTAAGCAACTATTAAAATGCTGGGGTAAGACGTGCAGAATAGAGCCCACTAGTGTAGACAAATTTAGAGAAAAATCTAAGCAAAGACATGATGCAATGATAAGCACCAACTATGCTAAAGGTGAATGTCAGGAAGGTACAAGCCACTTGTCTAGGCCAAATTAGAAAACTCAAGCAGGCTGTAGTACACACAAGATATTTCTAAAATTGCAACAGGTAGCAGTGTCAGCACAGCTCTGATTGAAGAGTTAAAATGAAACATAGCTATCCATTTTTTACAAAGTACTTGACTAGCCTCCTTTCTACTTTAAAACTATACAGATGTTACAAGTACAAAAACACCTTGAAAAATTAGACTGTGGATGCAACCCAGACTTCCATTCAGTACAGCCCAGAAATAATAATGTTAGCTAGTCATATACTCTCAAAAGCTCCTGCATTCCTATTAAATCTTAATATTGCCAGGAAGTTCCTGCTCTACAGTTTCAAACTAGCTGTTATCAGACCCCTTGCTAAGGTCCCCCTCTCCTTCAGCAAATGACTACCACCTCATTGTAAATGTACGTGTAGTAATACTAGAAAATACTGAGAAACACAAAACATAAAACAAAAAGCAGAGGAAGTTCGTAAAACAAGATGTTCTTCATTCCACATTGCTGCAGTCCTAACTATTGGGTAGTCCGCTGTCCAGTCGGCCCGAATACCAAAGTATATGGCTGACGTCGGTCAGGGCGCATTAGACTGACGTCAGTACGTCAGGGTACTAATGCGCATGACCGACGACATATCCTCAGTCTTTTTTGCCGCATGGTCCGATGCAGAAGCAATTTTGCGAGTGCAGGTTGGCGTTCTGAAAGTTTCTGAAGTCAGAGTTTCAGACCGAATCAAAGTTGGCTAAGTACCCGTTGGGGAATATTTTGGTTTTTCTTGCCTCAGTATTTAACCGGATGTCAGAAAAAGTGAATAACTGTATTTCTTGTGGGAAACAGATACCTCATAGGGATTACCATACTTTGTGTATACCTTGTTTAGGGCCTGAGCACGACGTTGTTGGATGCCGCTCTTGTGCTAGATTTAACAAACGCACTATTAAGAGAAGGTTAGACTGTGCCAGGTTAGTTTTTGGGAAGCGTTGTAATTATAAAATGCCGTCGGATGCTCCGATGCCCGCTTCGGCCAAAAAGCGCAAGGACAAAGCAGCAAAGCCTAGAGTGGAAGAACCGACAGTCCCTGACGTCGGTTCTTTAGAAGGCTCAGTGGAGCCGGAGGTTATGCCAGGTGTTTCTTTGGAGTCTCAGGGAGAGACTTTACTGTTACAGGATGTATCCTCTCAGGAAGTAGGCCAGGCTGAGGGGGCTTCTCAGGTGGCTGTTCTTCCCTCTCTTCCGAAGGTGGTTAGAGCCTCCCCTTCTGTTTCCAAGGCTTCTTTGAGAGGCAGGCCAAGTTTAGCTTCAGTGGGGGTTTCTCCTAGTGCTTCAGGGTCTTTGCCTAAGAAACATATGCTTAAAATGGCAGAGGATTTGATTACTATGATTAGAGGTTCTATGCCCCCTCCTGATAAGAGGCCTAGGGTGGAACCTGAGTTTGAGAGTTTCGAGCAATGTTCGGAGGCTTCTGAGTCTTGACTGAAGACTTGCAGGAGTATCCTCCTTATTCTGATTCTGATGTGGATGATTCTACTCCTTCAGCTTCTCCTCCTGAGGATTTTTCATTTTCAGAGACTCTGCATTCCATGAGGGAGCATTTTAAATGGGAAGGTCAAGATTTCTCTGATTCCAGGAAGAGGCTTAGGGAATTCTTGTTTTTACCCCAGCATAGGCCTTTAGCTATACCTCCTGTTCTGAATGTGGTGGAAGATGTTTTTGCAGAGGCTTCCCTGAATCCTGATTCTTTGCCTCCTGCCCCAGTTAAACCGGATAGGTACTATAGGGTGCCTGAAGCTCATAAGTACCTTTTTAAGAGTCCTAGGGCAGACCCGGAAACTGTCTCTCAGGGGCCTAAAGGTGTGAAGGCCTCTGTTGTTAAAAAATCCTGTTCCTCCTGATAAAGAGGCAAGGGCTTTGGATAGATGGGGAAAGAAAGTGTATACTTCTTCCACTTTAGCCATGAGGGCGTTGAATTGTCAGTTTCACATGTTAAAATATCAGAATTACCTCCTTTCACAATTGAAATCTAAGGTGGATGCTCTGGCAGAAGGTATTGAGTGTAAAGAGTTGCAGGATTTAGTTCATGTGTCTGAACAGGTGGGTAAACATTCCTTGCAGTGTGGTTTTGATGCTGTGCAGGCCTCCTCGAGGGTGGCTGCCACTGGTTCTGTTCTTCGTAGGCATGCCTGGTTGAGAGATCAGAATTTAGCTGAGCATGTTAAAACAAGGATTTTGGATGCTCCTTTGCAGTCTGATGTGTTGTTTGGTTCGCCTGTGGAAGCAGTTTTAAAGAAAATGGAGGACAAGGCTAAGTCTATGCAAACTGTTAAGGATTTTTGCAGGTGCAGCCTCCAAGTTTAGTAGAAATTGGCCTACTAAGGGATGGACTTATCCTGCTTATGATTCCCAGTCTAGGGGTAGGTCTAGACGTGGTAGGGGCAGAGCTCAAGGTTCTTTTAGGCCTAGGACAGGAGTTCCCCTGCTCAGACTTCTGGTGAGGGCAGGGGTCAGTCCTTTCGTAAGCAGACCCAATGACCTGCCTTTTCAGCTGCCAGTACATTCTCGCCTGGCAGCACCTTTGGGAGGAAGGCTGTCTCTTTTCAAGGAAAATTGGGATTTAATTACTCAAGACAGATGGGTTCTGGATATCATTCACCACGGTTACAGGTTTTATTTCCATACCTTGCCTCCTTTCAAAGGCATGCCAGACATTCCTCCTCTACAAAGAAAAGAGGCTCACAAGCAAATTTCTCTGTTGCTCCAAATAGGGGCCATTCAGCCAGTTCCTGTGCCAGAAAGGGGCCTAGGATTTTATTCTCGCCTGTTCCTAGTACCGAAGAAGGGGAACACGTGGAGACCAATTTTGGATTTATCTATCCTCAACACTTATCTGGACATTCCCAAGTTCAAAATGTTGATGTTACAACAGCTTTTACCTCTGCTGGGCAAAGATCACTGGATGGTAACTTTAGATCTCAAGGAAGCTTACCTTCATGTGCCTATAAGACTAAGTTGCAGGAAGTATCTGCGTTTTCGAGCTGGAAATTCTCATTATCAGTTCTCTGCATTGCCCTTTGGCTTATCCACTGCCCAGAGTATTCACAAAGGTTCTGGCTCCAGTGATAGCTTACTTCAGGCTAAAAGGAATTCAAATCTATCCTTACTTGGACGACTGCCTGATTCTAGCTCAAGAAAAGGAAGACCTTCTACAGCATTTGGATTATGTCATAGCAGTGCTAAGATGCCTAGGGTATTCTGTGAGCGAAATAAAGTCCAGTCTAGTACCCTCTCAAGACATGTGCTTTCTGGGTGTGAGACTGAATACAGCAGCCCAGATGGCCTTTTAACCCCGGACAAACAAAAGAATCTTTCCAGTTACTTCCATCAACTATCTCTTCAGTCCGGGCTGACTGCAAGGACAGTCCTTCAAGCCTTAGGGTTCATGGCATCTTGTATTCTGGTGCTTCCCAATGCCAAACTGCATATGAGGAAGCTGCAATGGTATCTCAAAATGTATGGACACAGCACTGCCAGGATTTGGACACTGTCATTCAAATAATACCTTGCATTCAAAAGGAATTTTTGTGGTGGGCTCAGGAATGTCACCTAAACAAGGGACTCTCTGTGACCCGGCCAGAGGCGAGTCAGATTCTAACGACAGATGCCTCAGACATTGCTTGGGGAGCTCATCTAAATGGAAAGTGGATACAAGACAAGTGGCCTGCCAGACTACAGCATCTACATATCAACATGAAAGAGATGTTAGCAGTCCAGTTTGCATTAATGGCTTTCAAGGAGTTACTTCTTCCAGGGCAGGTGTTGATTCTAACAGACAACACAACTGTCATGTGGTACATCAACAAACAAGGGGAACACATTCTTACCCATTGTGCAGGCAAGCAATGATTTTATGGGAGACTGCGCTCAGCTTGCAACTAACTCTTCAGGCAAGGTTTCTGCCGGGAGCACAGAACTCCTTAGCAGATGTGTTAAGCAGACAAATCATGGATCCCCACAGTGGAAACTGGATCTTCATGTATTTCAAAATTGACAGTGTCATGGGGAACTCCAGACATAGATCTGTTCGCTTCTCCACTAAACCACCAGCTGCCAAAGTTTTGCACAAAGAGGTTTCATCACACAGCTTGGAAAGTGGATGCTCTTTCTTTCAGTTGGAAAAATCTTCATGTGTATGCTTTTCCACCTCTGCCTCTTCTCCCAAAGGTGCTTCTAAAGGTCAGACAAGACAAGCCAAGGATGATTTTAATAGCTCCAGATTGGCCTTGGCAGCACTGGTACCCATTACTGAGGAGTCTGGTAAGGAAGCCTCCATGGCCTTTACCCTTGATTCCACACCTGTTGTCTCAGAGGACGGTCACCTGCTCAATGTCAAGCTTCACTCTCTTCATCTAACAGCCTGGCATATTCTGTTTTGAAAGACAGCAGGTCTCAACTTCCTCAACAAGTTTTAAATGTGATTATGGAAGCCAGAAGACCTAGTACAAGGAAAGTGTACGAGAAAAATGGAAGAGATTTTTATTTTGGAGTGCAGCACACAATTTGGAGATTTCTGAGCCTAATTTGAGTGTGGCTCTTCAATATCTTACTGAGTTATTGGACAAAGGTTTGTCTTTCTCTTCTATTAAGATTCATGCTGCAGCAATTTCAGCTCACTATGATTGTGACCCACCATTGTTTTCGCATCCTTTGTTCAAGCAATTTCTTAGAGGGCAAAGAATATAAGACCCCACGTAGAGCTCCTACTCCTGCTTGGGATCTCAATTTTGTGTTGGAGAAACTTACTCTACAACCTTTTGAGCCTCGGCTACTGCTGAATTGAAATACTTGTCATGGAAGACTGCTTTTTTGTTTGCCATTACTTCTGCAAGAAGGGTTTCTGAGTTGCAGGCCCTTATGGCGGTAGAGCCTTTTTTGATTTTCATAAGGATAGGGTATCTTTACGTACTAATCCTTCCTTTATGCCTAAGGTGGTTTCTAGTGTGGCTTTAAACCAAACTATTCATTTGCCTACTTTTTATGCAGATCCCCAAAATAAAGGGGAAAAGATTTTGCACACTTTAGATGTACACAGGCAATTGCGTTATTATTTGAGCAGGACCAAGGATTTTAGGCAGTCTCAGCAGTTGTTTGTTTCTTTTGCTTTGGGTTCGCAGGGCAAGCCTGTGTCAAAACAAACTATTTCTAGGTGGATTGGGTTTTGCATTGCATTTTGTTATTCCCATCATGGCAAGGAGATTCCAGCTGGGATTAGGCCTCATTCCACTAGGGCTACTGCCACTTCAACAGCATTTCTAAGGGGGGTGGCAACTAAGGATATTTTGGAGGCAGCTACTTGGAGTTCAGTGCATACTTTCTCTAAGCATTATCACCTTCCTCTCTACTCTAAGTCTAGGGCTGGTTTTGCCACAGCTATTTTGCAAGGCATGTTGTCAGTTCCTGCTTCCTTATGATTTGCCAGCCTCCCTTACCTCTGCTTTGGGATTCTACCCAATAGTTAGGACTGCAGCAATGTGGAATGAAGAACATAGTACAGTTTTGTACCTACCATAAATGTAGATGTTCGAGGATCCACATTGCTGCAGTCCAATTTACCCTCCCTCCTTCCCCTCTGTGTTTAGGGGTGGTTGTGTAGGTGAGGTT
Source organism: Protopterus annectens (assembly GCF_019279795.1). Classification (NCBI taxonomy): domain Eukaryota; kingdom Metazoa; phylum Chordata; order Ceratodontiformes; family Protopteridae; genus Protopterus; species Protopterus annectens. The sequence continues at coordinate 1,171,476,936 of NC_056746.1, forward strand.
TTATTCTGGTAATTTTGTATATATTGTACATATTTTTGGTGCAGGTATGTTTGGAGTTTTTGGTTTTGGCCTTATCTTTTCAGGGTCTTCTGACATCTGGGGCAAGAAAAGACTGAGGATATGACGTCGGTCATGCGCATTAGTACCCTGACGTACTGACGTCAGTCTAATGCGCCGTGACCGACGTCAGCCATATACTTTGGTATTCGGGCCGACTGGACAGCGGACTACCCAATAGTTAGGACTGCAGCAATGTGGATCCTCGAACATCTACATTTATGGTAGGTACAAAACTGTACTTTTGTTCACTCCCTAATGCCACAACGAAAGCCTTCTAGGGAATCCCACAGAATCCAAATTATGTACCACTTAACATCTACAATTAATCAATTAATTGTATCTTCAGTTTAAAAAACATACCCAATCAAAACATTAAATTATATTATTTTAAATTAAATACTTCCATTCTGTCTCACTGTTCATTCCATTAAGTTGATGTTTAACAATTATTCTAGTCTTTAAAACACGTAAGGTACTAACCAAGTTATACCCTGTAGAAAAACAAATGCTTGCAAGGACAGCCAAAAGAAAATCATTAATATTGCTATTATGATATGCACGTTCATGTGTCAAAACTCTTGTTTAAAGAATTATTTCCCCTAATATCTGAAAAATGTTCTTGTATGCACTTTCTGACCATCCTTTTGGTCATACCTATATACCATTTAGTTTCACATGTTTGCAGTTAATGTTACCCTGTCTCCGAAACACATGCTTGAGTTAAAATTGCATGAACTGCAGTGGCATTCAAAAAAAAAAAAAAAAGCCGAATGGCATAATGCTGAATGTAGTTTTTCATAAGAAATCGTTGCCATTGTTTCTGGAAATTTCTCCCTTCATTGAGTTGGTGCAGCCTTAGAGTTGTTTTTATATTCATTTGGAGTGTTGGGGGGAGGGGGTTTGCCCCACACACACATCTGGGGTTCAGAGTGGCTTGCTCCAATTTAATTTAATTTTATTTTCCACCCTTTTGAGTTTCAAGCAAAATTTTTTTCCTTCTGGCCCGTTGGCTTTCATGAAGTCAGTGTTTTTTAGTAGAATCAACTACCCCACTAGTAAAACACAAAAAAATATTCCCTCACCTTATAAATTTTGCTGTTGATATTCTTTTCAATTTTGTTTAAAACATAACCACACAAATTGCACTTTCTACATTTATACATGCCCTCTCTTTCCATTCTGATGTTATTTAAAGGGAAATTATAAAATAAAAATTTGCTTAAATTCATTGAGTAAGAAAAAAAATGGGAGTCTAGGTAACTCTTTGCTTAAATTACAATCTGACATCAAAATGAGTCAGTTATTTTGGTAACACACGCAAACATTTTTAGAAAACTAGAATATATTTCAGAAAACTAGAATATCTGGTTACACAGTATAGCAATTCATTCACACACACAGTATTACCAGTAATGCTCCTTTCTAATATAACAATCCTTCCCGATTCCTTCACCATTGTCACCAAAAGCTTTGAAAGCACTTCTCTGTCAAACTCTCAGAACAACCCCCTCTGTTCGAGTCTGGTCTATATCAGATTATCGAAGTTTTACTACTTCAAATCACTAAAGATTGAACTTTTTGAGTCTAACTTCCAATTTATGCAGCAAGTCTGGAAGGTGCTTCACCTTCTCTAGTAATATTTTTAAGCCTTATAAATTTTTCCAAGGGCAGTGACTGTATCAAATGAGGGGGATATCCACTAGTAGCATGTAAAAAGTTATTTGTTGAGGTATCTTTCGTGTATAATTTTGATGTAACCAATGATGCTCTATTTCCCATTAATGTAACATTCAGTAATTCACAGACTTATCAGAAACTGCAAAACAAATTTCAGTACCCCATTCATTACAATTAAAAAAAAAAATGTAAAGTCCAATTAGTTAATTCCTTTTCACAAAAAAAGTAAATCTATATTTCTCACTATTAAACAACATTATTCACCATAAAAACATGTATAAACATGAATGTCTTCTTTCGGCTTTTCCCGGTTAGGGGTCGCCACAGCAGATCTCTGGTCCGCTAATGATTGGCAGTGGATTTTTACGGTGCCGAGTTGCCAGCTGCCCAGCCTTCAAAGAAGGCACACCCATTCACGCATGCACCTACCTGCATGTCTTTAGACAGGGTTCCGGCGTGTAGCTCTCAAGACATTTCCCTGCGAGCTCCTTACGGACAGCTGCCCAGCTGTATTCTAGCAGGGACGGCCGTACTAGATGTGTACTACATTCTATATTGTCATGTAAGTAATGCATGTATTGTATTAATTATTTATTAGGATCGCCACCAGCAGAAATATTTTTGCGCATAGGTTACAGCAGCAGCAGCTATGCTATTCAGCCGTATTGCTCTACGGCAAATTGCTGCTGCAGCCATTTGGTATCGGCGATGTAGCTCGCAGGAAAATGTCTTGCGAGCTACACGCCGGAACCCGTTTAGACATCATTCAACCGCGGGGAGGACATGCAAACTCCACACAGAAGGCGCTCCAGCCGAGAATCGAACGGGAGAACCTCTTACTGTGAGGCGACAACGCTAATCGCTGCATCACCGTGGCCACATGTATAAACATGAATGTTCTTTTAAAACATTTTAGATCTGATGTCAATTCTCATTCATTTCTCAATGCATGGGTTTGGATCCGACTCTACCTTTGCTCTAGCTCGTGGTCACAAACTAACTCTTGAGCTCCTTTCCTACCCATAATGCACTATGCCTAACATCCCGCAGATCTAGTTTGCCTCTTTCGCGAGTAGACATGGTTGACTGCAGCTCTTGGGCTAAATCGTTCAGATAAGTGTTTGTTCTTTAAAATATTATTGTTCAAGCCTTGGTTTTGATTAATCCTAGTCTGCTAGAAATTAAATTTTATTCTATCCCTTGACTGTTAGAATTTCCTTGCTCACCTTTACACTACCTTATAAACTTGTTATATCCTGTGTTTCTAGTCGTTTAAACTGTTTTTACCTTCCAATTTCTTGCTAGTTAATCCGTTTTTTCCTTGGTGGTTGATCTGTTTTTCAAAAATAAAAAAAAACTACTACCTTATTGTTATTACTGTTTGTTGCTGTTATTACTGTTGCTGGCTGTTAACTTCCTTTACTATGTCTGAAGAGGCATTCAAGAAATGCAAGAGATGTGAGCATAAAATGCCTTTCTCTGACGCCTATTCTATCTGGGTCTACTGATTAGGTGCACATCACCTAGAACAGGTTGTGACATTTAATCCTCTGGCTCTTACTGAGAGGAAAAAAAACAGTATGTTGCTAGCCTCATTCTCGGATGCTTTATCCAGAGTTCAGCCTCCTAAAGTGAAAGTTAGGGGACCCTTCAAAAAGGTCTAGATCTGTAGAATCTTCGGCTTCTACATCCTCGGAGCTGAAGAAAAAGAAAGAAAAACTGGATTCTAAGTCTTCTGGGATCCGAGCACATATCTGTCTGTCTAGTTCGTCAAAATCAGATCTAACACCATGCACTTTGGATCTGAAGTCTCCAGATCCGAAACTTTGCCTCGCACTGTGCATTCATCCTGTGTGGATCCGGTGCCTTCCCCTTTTCTTGATCGGCACTTTTCAGTGGTGCCCTCTCTTTCCTCCAGATGTCTCACAGAGGCAGATGTGGAAAGGATGGTGAGATTGTTCACAGAGCAATTTCAGAAGGGAGTCCTCATGGTTCCTACTCCCTCTGGTCAGGAACACCGTCCATCTACTACTCCTCCTCTGAGCCAATCTGTGGGGTCAGACACCTTGGATCCAAGCATTCCGGGCCCATCTGTTTTGGATCCAGAGACCGTCGTCTTCAGAGCTGACCATTACTCTGAACATACATGCTCCAACATCTTCGGATCTGGATGACTCTCTGAACGGAAGCTTCCAGGTCAGATCCAAGAGGATAGGATAGACGCTGACGTTTTCTGAATAGTCTCTTCCTCTCAGAGCTTCGACGTTAGTTTGGCTCCGGCTTTCTCCTCGGGTAGCCGTTTCTCGGACTGGAGAGAACTGGTGGGCTTCCTTCTCTCTGAACCAGTCTGCTTTCAAGGCTGTGAAGAGAGTTTACTCTGCGCAGGCAGTTCAGGCGGGTATTTCCCCCTCAGATCCACCCTCAACATTTCAGCTAACCTTACACTGTGATCCTCAACATTCTATGCCACTGGAACAGCCGGCCCAGAGCTTCCAGACCACCCAGTCTGGTATTGTCATCTCTTCCGATTCTTCTCTGGATCGTCCCACTGAAGAGGTCCCTATTAAGAGGATGTGCAAGAGGAGGCACTTGAACTCCCTTCAGGAGTTAATCACCGAAGATACTGACTTTGAGGGAAAAGGGTCTCCCAAATCACAAACCATTGACGTCTCATTTGGAGATATCCTTGAGATCCTTAAACAGAAGGATGGTTGGTCTGCCCAAAATGCAACTCCTGAATAGTCAGTATTTCTGGAAGCTTTTGGGACTGGCACGTCTACCTCCAGGGTCACTCCAACCACTGACGAACTTATTGATTTGATTTCTAAGTGGACATGGAGAAGGGAGCCTGATGCAAGTGAGCCAATCCCCAAGAGGCCAGACAGGATTTTGGCTCTACAGGTAGGTAGAGTAAATTGGAGTAAGGGAGTTCCAGTTGAAGCAATGATCATGGGGGGATTTGCAAAGAAGGAACTCATGGAACACAGTTCCTCTCTCTGTCCCCAGTAGAGAATCTAAGGCATTGGACAGATTTGGGAAGCAAGGTTATGTTTCATTGACATTTGCTGTCCAATCGCTGAACCACTTTGCACATTTTACAAGGTTACAAAGGAACATGATTAAGGAGCTTTCAAACTCCCTTTCAGGAGCCACTGCTGCAGAGGCTGAAACTTCTGCGGCTTTATGGTTGGCTACCCTTCAATCTATCACAAATTCCTCCATGAGGCTCATCTTGCATGCTCCAGAAGGTACCTGTAGGGTTGTATGTTGAGGCATTTCCAGTAGGAGGCATGCCTGGATGCACCAGTGTGATTTTGCGGAGCCCTTCAAGTCATCTTTCATCAGTGATCCTTTTGACGGTTCTTCTTTGTTTGGCCACACAGTAAAAGAGACACTCTCCATGTGTGAGAAGGACGGGCAGACCCTTTCTGCAGTGGGCGTATGTTTTTCAACTCCTCAATGGACCTTTTTCAGGAATCAATGGGGAGGTCGAAAGATGTGGTTCAGGAAGTCCCGGGGTCCTTTCCAGGACACAAGTGGAGGTAGTTCCCCCCAGATGTTGGGGGGGGGTGATAAACTGCAGAAGACGCCCCCATCGCAGAGGAGGCCTGCTAAACGGAGGGTCTAGAGATGCATCTTCTGACGGATCCTTTCATCGCTCCTGAAGGGAGGCCTGATTGCCCTCCTCTGGAAGCAGTTGGAGTCACTTTGCACCAGGAAGCCTGGCTAAACATAACAAAGGATACTGGGATGCCGAGAATGAGTTCCAGAGGTTATATTATTCGCTTTTCCCTTCCACCCCCATTAACCAGGAAAATCCCTAATGATCCACCCAATCAGAGGGAAGCAGTAGCACTGGAAGTAACAAAAGCTACTAGAGAAGAGTCATCCAAGAGGTCCCTCTGGACCAAATAGAATCTGGAACTTGCTCAAGATTCTTTAGTGCCAAAGAAAACCGGGACTGGTGACCAATTTTAGATCTCAGTGTGTTGAACAAATCGGTTAGACACACCAAGTTCCAGATGCTCATGGTTCAGTCCATTCTGCCCTTTCTGCGTAAGGACAGCTGGATGTGCGCGATAGACCTTCAGATCACATAAAAATGAACAGATGATCCAGAAGGTACTTGCGCTTCTGTCTGAGGAGCCAGTCATTACCAGTTCAGAGCACTGCCTTTCAGCCTCACCACAGCCCCCAGGGTGTTCACCAAGTGCATAGCAGTACTATCAGCTCACTTGATGCTGCAGGGATTCCGGGTGTTTCCATATTTGGATGACTGGCTCATTACCACCCCGACCATGCATCAGCTGGTACAAGCATGAGACCCTGTGTTTGCAGACCTGTTCAAATCTTGGAAAAACCATCAATTAGAACAAGTCTCAATTGCAACAGACCCAGACTTTGGAATTTATAGGAGCAATGTTCAACGCATTGTGTATGGTACCATCTCTTCCCCTTTCGAGAGTGCATACAATAAGAAATCGGATCAATAAAATAATTTGCAGTACCAGAATTTCAGCCCGGTTGATCCTGCAAGCCCTGGAATCAATGTCAGCGGCAATAATCTTAGTTCCTTTCGCAAGATATCCCATGAGAATTCTACAATGGATGTTACAAACACAATGGTCAGTTCTCTCTCAGCCCTTGTCGACAAAGTTAAGAATAACTTGGGTATGCAAATGATAACTTTTCCTGGTGGATGCAGTCTCAACTGTTGCAAGGTCGTCCTTTCATTCTCCCCCAACCCAAGGCCATAGCCCCACAGATGCTTCCCAGATTGGGCGGTTGGGGCATTTCCTGTTGAAGGCGGACCAAGGCACCTGGTTCCCCGAAGAGGGCAACTTTCATATCATTGTTCTGGAAATGAGAGTGGTGCTAGTGCAACCGTCCCAAGACTCTATCTTGAAACAGTTACGATCCAAATGGACAAAATGCCAGTGTTTTGCTACATCTACAAATAAGGGGGAAGCAGATCTTTACCTCCTGTGATGAGAACCCCTGAGGGTGTGGCAGTGGGTGATTTCCTCCAACTGCTTTCTAATTACAAAGCACATTCTGGGGAAATCCGACATGATAGCAGACAAACTGAGCAGGTCCATCTTACTACCTCACAAGTGATCTCTCAACAGCATAGTGATGGACATGATTAAACAAGCCCGGCAGCTTGTTTGCCCTAATCCTCCACTGGGGGACTCGCCGAAGGATGTTATCCTACACAATTTGCCCCCAGTCTTCTATACACTTATCCCCCAACTCCCTTAATTTCCAAATTCCTTCTGAAAGCTGCCAGGTTGAAGAACAAAGTCATCCTCATTGCACCTTACTGGTCCCAACAAATTTGGTTCCCCCTTCCTTTGGCCTCATTTACAGTACCCACCCTGCATTCTTGATCCAACTCCAGACCTTCTCTCTCACCTGACAGGTATGATTCACCTGGACATCTCAAACCTCAAACTGACTGCATGGTTTCTCCAATTCCATTAATAGCCAGGCAACTGTGCTCTCTTCGCCTGTCTTCCATTCTGTTATCTTCCCATAAACCCTCTACGAGAAAACTCTACAGAAGGAGATGGAGGAGAGTCATTTACTGAGCAGAGAAGAATCAGATGGAACCTTTCTTAACCCAGATACATTCTGTTCTTGAATTTTTAGCGAGTTTATTTAATAAGGGTGCTGGTCATCGACTATTAAAGTCCAACTTGCAGCCATTTCAAATTTCCAAGTGGGGTTTCAAAATCCCTGGCTTCTTCTAAACTATTAAAAGCATTTTTGAAAGGTACTCTTCTTCTAAGACCTCCTTACAAAGATCCTATACCACCATGGGATTTAAATTTGGTACTGCAAGCCTTGACACAGTCTCCCTTTGAACCTGCCGCTAAATGTGATTTCATATTCTTGACCTGGATGACTATCTTTAGTTGTAATTACTTTTGCTAGAAGACTTTCAGAACTTCAAGCATCATCCTCTAAGCACCCATATTTGATTTTCCACAAGGACAGGGTCACCTTGCGTACCAGTGCATGCTTACTTCCTACCTAAGGTGATGTCAGAATCTAATATTAACCAAGCCATTAACCTGTCAGTATTCTTCCTAAACTTTACAAATAAAGGAGAATATATGCTGCACTCACTGGATATTCATACAGATGCGTTTCTGTCTCTGTCAAGCTGTAAATAGAATCTAAGGGATGTTAGGCATAGTGCATTATGGGCAGGAAAGGAGCTTGATAGTTTGTTGATGACCATGAGCTAGACTAACGGCCAAGTCGGATTAGAGTATCTAATCCGAACCCATGTGTTGAGGAAGAATGAAAATGGATAACACAGATGGAACATTATTTTAAGTACACAACTTATTTTTTTACTCTGGTGCATAGGGGTTATCCATTCCCGTGCCTTTCTTTTGAATAACCCTAGAAGGGTTTTGCCGAGTTGCTAGGGAGTGAATAACCACTTCAGTTGCTTCCTCTACCTTCTTTCTGTTTTGTGTTTATAATGTATGTCTACTAGCCAAAATACTAAAAGAGATCATCTTTGAATAGATGAATGAGTATGACACTAACATGGCTTTTGACCCAGCTATAACGTATTTAACTGCTGGCTGTATATAAACAAGTATGTGAGAACATAGAACAAATAATGCTAATAGAAACTATATTCTTAAACCTTAGAAGAGCATTTGAAACAAAAATTAAGACATTAATTTTCTAGAGATGCCATTCAGCAGTTTGAAAGTTGTCTTGTAGATCATTCTAAGTTGTTGAGCCCCAATATTATAATCTCTTATATGGGGGTAGTCAAAAAAGGGGTCCTACAAGGGACAGTCTTAAGTCCTTTGCTGTTTTCTTTTCTTATATCTCCCTTGGTTCTGCTGGAAGTCAATTGCATTTTCTGCAGATATAGTCATTACAAAAACAAAAAGCAATCAAAACTAAACAAAGGACCAGAAGAAGATTTCAAAACTGTTTTGAAATTGATTTGTTAATAACATGCTAACGGTATATTCACTAAAACAACGGAAGTACTATTCAGAACAATTCAAAAATTAGTAAATACTCAAAAGATTACAGTTACTGCGCAGACAGAATACAGTTACCCTGGACCATTCAACACCACTATCTAGACATTGTTTCAGATCTAAGTCACTCCCTTAACTTATGTACTGAACCATGTTAACAAACCACTGATTCGGCTAAAACTCTCGTAGAAAATATCCAACTTCACTTTTTAAGCTAGATGTGCTACAGCTGTAAGTGTACTCCTTAGGATAGAATGTCCTATCCCAATTAAGGTACTGGTCTCTACTCAGAATCCTGCACTAATTCAAACCACAGAAAATAAAATTCTTAGGTTTGTTAATCTAGTTGGCAATACTGCACACCATTGTATTACACTGATTAAAAATAGGCGTCTTCCAGCAACAGCTAGGGCATCACTACTTCTCAAAAATGCATATGCAATTCTTCATAAAAGATACTGTCCCCCCTTGTCCTAAATAAGATTTAGAAGTCTGAGCTATCCTTTCGGGACTCCTGAAGTGGAGGCAGTTACTCAGAACGTCATCATCACTAACAGCGTGTGAAAAAGCATGTTCAGAAATTCTGTCAGCAACCTGAAATGAAGTTCCTGAAAAAAATAAATAAAATAGAAGATGTGCAATATTTCAACAAATCCCCAAGGCCCATCTTGTCAGTATTAACAAATGTAGCCGTTTCACAGATATGGGTTGGTGTTCTTGCTTATTTGTCTTACCAAGCCAACTCCATCTCTACCTCATGCTCATCACTTTCCATTTTGCTGTTGCACCAAATTGAGTGTGTGTGGGGGGGGGGGGGACATGAATGGCTGCTGTTAGTGTTTGACGCAGCACAGCCTGCTTTTGTGAGGGAGGGAGGGAGGGGGACATGAATGGCTGCTGTTAGTGTTTGAGACAGCACAGCCTGCGTTTGTGAGCTTGTCAGTACTTAACAAAGCACAACCTGTATATGTGAGCTTATCTGTTGTACTGTTTAAATCACAAGACCTCATTCTGCTTGATTGTTGTATTATCTGTAAACCAGTGCCCATATAACCTCAATCATACTAGACATTTTTAGTGATACTGTCCCTTCTTGTACTTAAAAGCAATCTTTTGCAGTTTGCTAACAGGTCAAATTCTGTAAAATGGCTAGTTTCAATATGCATTTTCACTGTATTACTGCAGAAACTGTACTGCTAGACAGTAACACACCTTTGTGAAAATCTGGTTTACTAGAATGATGATTTGCTGCATTTCTGTATAAACCCTATATTTGGTGAGTGGCTGTTATTAAAAATGTGTTTCTGTGTCTTAAATTGTTTTGTTTTGCAAACTGATTTACATAATTTTTTGTGTACTCTAACTCAGTTGTTTCCTGCATGTCCTGGGTTGTGGCTGAAAAGGTTTATCAGATCAGTTCACTTTTATAGCTGGAAAGTGACAGATAAACACACTTGTTGGACATTTGATCCAGTTCAGCCACTGTTCACTGTCCTTAGTAGGGTGTAGGGGGAGACCAGAGAGGCAGTGCTGGGACAGAAGGAGGGCAGGTACAAAATGGAGTGAAATATTTGAATATGGGAGTGAAGTAGTTGGTGAGGAAGTTCTAGCCAGTTTAACTTTTTAAGAGCTAGACAGTGACATGAGTGGTATGAGTGGTCAGCAGTGAATTTAGCAACTTTGTTGTAGGTAGATGTTAAGACAGTGGTTTGAAGGTTGATGAGGATTTGTGAGCCATAAAGAAGGCTGGGGAGAAGGTAGGCATGGGATTGGGTGATTTTGGCTTTATTAGAGGAATTTTTTGTTCCTGTAAAGTAGCCCAAGCTTTTGGTGGGTTTTCTTAATGTTGTTGCGGATGTGCAAGTCGAATTTAAGATGGTCTTGGTGTGATTCCACAGTGATGAGTATTTTATTGTAGGATGAGATTGAAAAGGAAGATTTAAGATGATAGATTTGGGGATAAAAGCAGTAGTTTAGTCTTTTTTGGGTTTAGTATTAGCTGGTTGTTGGTGAGCCACTTTTCAATAGCTAAGAAGGAGTTCTGAGTCCTAGCATTTCAGTCATCGAGGGTATATGCTATGGTGATAAATGTAGAGTAATCTGCGTATTGGATGAGTGATGACTGTGGGCAGGATGTAGACAGATTTGTAAAGATTAAACAGTTTTTATGTAATGGCTTAGGTGGTGCTAATCTGTATTTTTATCAATATTTTATAAGATACCTTTAAGAACAACTGCAGTTGATTTTGTTGCTTGGCTACATGAATGCATTTAATCTTGGTTAATTGTAATATAAAACAAGCTGGTAAGTGGTAACCCTCAGTAATTGTGATCTGATGAAGCAATCTATATTGTGAAGGCACTTGTCATGTTTTATTTGTGATTAAAGTGGACTTCGTTTTTACATTTGAAGCCGAGTAGGTTTGTTTACAGTTGTGTTTCAGCTTTGGTGACTTATTCGATAGATTTGTAAAGATATTAAACGGTAATGGGCCAAGGATAGATCCTTGAGGATCACCCATTTTTACAGGTAGAGCAGGAGAGATTGCAGAAAGCCATTTAATAGACTGAAGTCAGTCACTGAGGTAACGAAAGAACCAGGAAGTAGTGGAGGTGGATAGGGTTAAGTTCAGAGAGTTTGTTTAAAATTAGGGGGTGGGAAACCGTGTCAAAAGCCTAAGAGAGATCAAGAAATAGGCATGAGACCAGTTTGTTTTGGTCTCTAGCTTGGGATATGGTGTTAATGAAAGAAATGAGGGTGGTGGAGGTGCTGTGTTGGGGGCGAAGGCCATGTTGAGTGGGGGTAAGTAGGTCCTCTTGTAGGAGGAAGTTGAGGATTTGTCTGTGCATGTATTTTTCCTGAATTTTGGAAAGGGGATAGAATAGCAGTTGGCCTGAAGTTGGAAAGTTCAGAGGAGTTGTACCTCCGTTGTGGATGGGTAAAGTGCAGAATTGTTTCCAGATTGCAGGTACTTTAGATTCAGTAATGGAATGGTTAATCAGTATAGAGGTGGGGAGGGCAAGAGATCTGGCTGTTTCCTGGAGAAAGAGAGGAGGGTAAGCCATCAGTGGAGGGGGGAGCAAGGTTTAAGCTTAAAAAGCAGGGTTTTGATGTAGATACTGTTTTGAGAGAAAAGGTGAGAAAGGGGTTAGTGGGTGTAGAAGGGTTGGAGGGCAGATTTGTATTTGGGTAGGAGTTGGTTTGGATAGCTATTTTGCTAATAGTGTCAATGAAATAGGAGTTAAAGTTGGTAGCAGTTTCTAGGGGGGTGTTTGCCTGGGTGAAGAATATGGTTGTTGGCATGCCAGAACTTCTTTGGGTTGGCTAAGTGTGTGGTTGGAGAATTGTTATAGAAGTTTTTATTGTCTTTATAGATGTGGTGTTTTTTTTTTTTTTTTTTTTAGTGAATTTGCAAAGTTCTTTATATTGTTGAAGGTAGGTGGGAAGTTTGGTTTTGGACCAAAGCTTCCAAGCTTTGTCCCGTTTTTGCATTAAGGAGTGGGTGGTCTGTGTTAGCCAAGGAGATATGACTGATTTTACTCTGTAACGGTTCTAATCTGGGCCAGAGAGTCAAGTATGTTGAGGAATACAGAGTTGAATTTGGTTACTGCATTATTGAGGGATAGCTGTCTGAGGAAGGAAAATGTAATAGCCGACAGATGGTTGTTTAGTATAATGGGGTCAGAGGTGGTTAGTTTGTGACAAGCTATGAATTTTTGAGGTCTACTATAATGAAGAGAGAATCTAAGGATTTTGATTGGGCAGTGATTGCTGAGAGCATCTGGCAGTGTTTCTGGGAAGTGATATAGGGTGAGAAACTAGTATCCAGTCAGGAAGAGAGGTAGGATTACTAAATTTTGATAGTATATTTAGGAGTGAATATTGACTGCGGTGGTGGTGCTGCGGTAGCTGTGTCGCCTCATAGCAAGACGTTGTCCCGTTCGATTCTCAGCTAGAGCGTCTTTTGTGTGGAGGCATACATGAATGGGGCGTGCCTTCATTGAAGGTTGTGCGTCAGGGCTGGTAACCCGGTACCTAAAAATCCACTACCAATCATTAGCGGACCGGAGTTCCGCTGTGGCGACCCCTAACCGGGAAAAGCCAAAGGACACAAACAAACAAATGTAGGAGTGAATATTAATTGGGAGAAACCATGTAAATTAATACAGGAGATGGGAATATTAGAGGATAGGCATAGCCAATTAACGTTGACATCTCTCAAGACTATTGTTTCATTAGGTAAGTGATAAGTGAGTTAAGACAGAATACTTTCAAGTACAGTGATGTCACCAGGGGTATGTAAATTGCAGCTATGTTAATTATGTTGTGGATATTTATTTTACAGTTGGCAATTAGCATTTCGGCTGGGGAGGCAGGGGGGATGGGAATAGATAGAGGGGTTACAGAGAAGTGGTTAGAGAACATGATAGCAACTCCACCACCTTTCCTATAGGTTCCGTTAAGTCTTAAGATGCTGTGTCCTAGGGGTAGAAAGTCTTTGTCAGAAATATGGGGTTTCAGCCAAGTTTCACATAGAGTTATGATGTCAGAAAAGTGGTGGGATGTCCAGGCATGGAATTCACTAGTTTTGTTAACTGTACTTCTGATGTTCATGGAATACAGAGAAAGTTTTTTTATGGGGGTAGTAGGATGAGTGGAGGGTTAATGTGGTGGCTGGTCCATACACAGGTTCATGGGTGTATGCTAGGCTAATGGTCACCATGGCCTTTATAAGCCTAGTCATGCAACCCATCCCAATTGTATCCCTGTCTATCATGGGCATTTATTAGGGGATGCTGTTAGTTAAGAAGTTTATAGAGATTATGTGGGGGATATGGTAGTTTGGGCATTACGGTTTGCTTCTGTCTGTCAGAGACATGGGAGCCAGACCATTGGAATTCAGATTTCCCATCCATTTGTCAAGGTTTGGCTTAACAGGGTTAAGGATGGACTCTGCTTCACATGGATGTGGGCCTTTTCCAGAGTATAGGGATCCTATCTACTTTGCCAATATTTTATGTCACAAGAAAAATTTTAATCTTTACATGTAGTGCTTCAGATGCTGTTCATTTTTGCAGATGTGCAAAAGGTCATCAGAGCTTGATCAGATGGTGCCTTGTATGCCAGACATAGATGGACTCTCAGTAACCTGTAGGAGACAGAATATAGAGAGACAGCTTTAAGGCGATCCATGTAGGGCAACGTGTTTATACCCGGGATTCTTCTGGTAATAAGCCTTTGTGGGTATTCCAGCTGTTCCATAAGTCTAGTCAAGTACATGCCAAAGGGGACATTGTACTCAGTGATGGGTCTGATAAGGGCCAAATAAAGTGGCACTATGACTTCCTTGGACCTGGATAACATGCTGTTACTTATAAGTTGAGCGAAATGGAATGACAGTATCCTTCTGTTCCCTTGTTGCATTATTTATAACCTTTGGGATTCCCCACCCAGGCAACACGAATGTCCAGCCAGTATACAAAAGATTTTTGTAACTGCATGGTACGTGCGACATTGCACATAGCTCACCTGCCTACATAGGCCATAAAGGTGACAGCTCTTACCATTCCTCAGAACTTCTCTGTGCCAGTCCGAACGACAGCTTCTGATGTTCGTCTGATTGCCAAGTGTTTTCTGCTTTTCAGATAAGTGCCCTGTTAAGGAATTTTCTTTGTCCCTTTTTTGCTGCTGCATGCTTGAAGTTGACGTCAGTCAGAAAAAGCAAGTACAGTTGTGGATGTCCGATTCCACACAGACAGCCACAATCAGTGTTTGTTTTGTCTAGGTTTTGAACATGGCTGTAAGTGTTGAGCGATTTACCAGGCTTTCATCTCCAAGACCCCTTTGTAGCCATTTGTCGGCACTTGACATTTATCTAGAGAACAAACATCTAAAATGGTTAGCTTTACATCTAAAATGGTTAGCGAGTCCGGTGAGCCACCAAAGGAGGCCAAAAAGGTTAGGCCCAAATCTTCCAGTGCACCTCTGGATTCAGACATTCCTCTCAAGGCCCGTTCAGTCTCTGGTTCCCAACCTGCAGCGGGTACCATTTCGGAAGCAGTTGGGGAAGGTGCCTCTAGTACATCCGCAGAGGCAATGCAGACGTCCATTCAGCGTAACAGACGTCCATTCAGTGTGGCAAGAGGAAATCATGACCCACTATCTGACGTCCCGAGCAGCATTCCCCCTTCACCTCCAGCCCCTACATCACTAGCTATCTCTACTCTCAACACAGTGCTTGGTCATACGTCGGCTACTCCTCCTCCTCTCTCTAGGGTGGATCTTCCTGGGAAAAAGAAACAAAAACATCTTTTCTCTTCCCAGGACCCCTGTCCTGATTGAGAGGCCTTTTCCCAGGGTATATGGAATGCCTTCCTAGCCATAAATCCATCTTCAGCCCTTCCTTCCTTGTTCCTTCCCCCACTCCCAGATCATCAGTGGAAGAACAGCAGGCCTCTGGTGAGGAAGAAGAGTTGTAGTCTTCATCTGGTGAATCCCATTTATACACATCCCAAATTGAGCCGCCTCTGGGTTATGCTTCCCTGGAATTATATTCAAACAGCGTGGATTCTCCTGAGGAAGATGTGTCCTTTGGGGAAGCAATTTCCAAGGATCAATTCAAATGGGAGAGTACCCAAGTGTCTGAAGTTAAAAAGAGATACTATGACCTGCTACAAATGGACTCTCCTCCCTCGCCCATCCCCCCATGTTCTTCCTGCTTTTCTGGATGCCTTCCAATCAGCGTTGAAGAGCCCAGATTCTCAGCCCCCGGACCCAAAAAGGCCTGACAGATTTTATAAGGTCCCTGAGGACAGCACATTTTTATTCAAATCTTTCTCTGCCGATCCTGCTGTTGTATCTCTCTTTGGCGACAAACCCTCCAAGCTACTTCCTTATACTAACCTACTCCCTTCTGACAAGGATAGCAAAATGATAGAAAGGTTGGGGAAGAAAGTATATACTTCCTGTGCTCTGGCTTTCAGAGCCATTAATTATCAGACTCGTATGTCGAAATATGTCCTGGCTTTACTCTCCTAAGCTTCTCAGTTGGCATCAGACCTTGCAGATGCTCCAGCCAAGGTGCAGCTCACCTCTCTCCTGTTCACCTCATCCCAGGTGCTTAGACATTCCATTATACGCAGTTATGTTGCTGCTGAGTCTTCTGGAAAGGTCAGCAGCTTCAGGGTCTGTGCTAAGGAGATACTCATGGTTGCATCTCCAGCCTTTATCTGATGATATTAAGGCTAAAGTCATGGATGAACCCCTGGACAATGTTCTTTTTGGTGCTGAAGCTGCAGCCCTATTCAATTCCTTGCATGACAAAGAGAAAGAACTTAAGGAACTGAAACCCCTCTTTGTGTCCCCAGTTCCTAAATACCATAGATGTTGTTCTGCTAAAAGTTTACAATGTAGTTCCTTCTTCCCATAAGAAAGGGGCTTGGAGGCATCCTGCTTCCAGATCCCAACAAACACCTGCCCAAAAGCCTCCCTTTCAGGACAGGTAGTCTGCGACTACCTGGCAAAGCTGTCAAACATCTCCCTTTCCCAGTGCCAATCCTCTTCCCTCCTCTCTTGGACAAGTATCTCTGCAGACAAATGGGTACTTTCCATTATCCAAAATGGTTATTACATGGTATGGAAATCTGTTCCTCCTTTCATGGGCATCCCACAACCTTCATAGGACCAGATTCACCTGTTTCCTCAAATCCTACAAGACGTGATAAGTCAAGGGACTATTCAAAAAGTTCCATTCCTCCAAAAATGAAGGGGTTCTACTCAAGAATGTTGCTAGTTCCCAGAAAAGATGGCCCTTGGAGACCAGTTGTAGACTGGTCACATCTTAGTGTGTTCCTCAAAGTGCCAACCTTTCAGATGCCCACATTGCAAACTGTCCAGTATTACTAGAAAGGCCTGGGGTAGTAGGAGAGGGAAATCAGGCGTTTTGTGTCACACTGGACATCAAGGATGCATACCTGTATATCCCCATTCATCCATAATACAGGAAGTCTTTATGTTTCTCTGTTGCTTCCTCACATCTTCAGTTCTGTGATTTACCCTTTGGACTCCGTACAGCAATTCAAGTAGCCCACCCAGACATTCGCCGACCTTCTTCAGGCCCTGGGGTTCACCATAAACTACAGCAAGTCTTCTCTCAATCCATCAAAGGATCAGATTTTCCTAGAATGCAGATTAAGGACTGATCGGATGATGGCTTTCATCCCACCTCAAAAAGTGGAAATTCTGCTCAGCTACTTCTATTAACCATTACCTCTGCCAGGGAATATCTGCGTATGCTGGGGTTCATGGCATCTCTCATTCCCATGCTACCCCTAGCCATACTCCACATGCAGAAAATGCAGTGGGTTCTAAAACTCTTTGGAGCCAGCATGCTCATTCACTAGAATTTGTACTCCCTTTTTATTCCGTGCATAAAGAGAAATACAGTGGTGGGCCCAGCAGATTCTGCTGAACCCAGCCTTTCTCTTTCAACCCCCAACTCTAGTTCAGGAACACTACATGGATGCCTCAGACTTGGAGTGGAAAGTAACCCTGGGTCACCTAAAAGTCCAGGGTCTTTGGTCTCCCTCAATCAAGAAGTAACATATGAATGTAAAGGAAATAAGGGCTTTGATCCTGGCACTCCAAGCCTTTCAGTCTGTCTGCTCCCAGGTCCTCTGAAGTTATTCACAGACAATACTACAGTTCTATGGTATGTGAACAATGTGAACAAACTGGGGCACCAAGTCATACCTGCTATACAGGCTGGCCCTTCAGGCCTGGGAGACTGCCTCTCAAGTGAAGGTTTCATTGTAAGCAGTTTGTATTCTTTCAGCTCAAAATGTGCTGGCAGACATTCAGCACGTCCATGACACAAGTCCACAAATGGATGTTTCACAGGGACGTGTTTCTGGACATTCTCCACCAGTGGGGTACTCCTCAAGTAGACTTATTTGCCTCTCTCTTGAACAGACAACTTCCAAAGTTTTGTGTCAGAGCCCCAGATCCTCTGGTATGGAATGTGGACGCCCTGTCCTTTTCGTGGTAGGAGATGTTTCTTTATGCATTCCCCCCTTCCCTTTTGTACAACTAGTCCTACTAAAAATACAGCAGGGCAAACCAGAAATCTTGCTGGTGACTGCCTTTTGACCAAGACAGCACAGGTTCCCTCTTCTGCATTTAGTCGAGGGCAATCATCACAAATTTCCTCACAGGGAGGATCTTCTCACACAAGACAAGAGATCACTTATCCATCCCCAGAGCTCATCTCTCTAAATTTAACTGTGTGGGTGATGGGCTTTTGATCTCCTTCCGACACCTTTTTTCCCCCGAGGATGTGCTTCTACTCCTGCAGGAGGCCAGGAACTCCAATACTAGGAGATCCTGTTTATCCAAATGGAAGATGTTCTCCATTTGGTGTTTAAAGAAAGGTCTAGATCCATTTTCAGTGAACATTCCAGTGGTTCTTTCATATTTGTGTGAGTTGCTTAAGGCTGGATCGCCGCCTTTAGCTTCTAGATTAGAAGCTAAGCTCTTCCTTAAAGGCATCCTTCACATCAGATCTCCCAGGAAACCCGTCCCTCCTCCCAGGGATTTAAATTTTGTCCTGGAAAAGCTTACTCAGGCTCCCTTTGAACCAGCAGGGGCTGCTTTTTTAAAATTTTGTACTTGGAAAGCAATTCTGCTAGTAGCAATCACTTGTGCTCAGAGAGTCTCTGAATTCCCAGCTCTTATTAGTTGCCAGCCTTCTCATTTTTCACAAGGATAGGGTATCTCTCTGCAGTAACCCATCCTTCATTCCTAAGGTGGTTAATGACTTACCAATCCAGCCATCTGCCCACCTTTTTTTCCAAACCCTAAAGACCCTAGTGAAAGGGTCTTTCATTCCTTGGATGTGTGCAACATTTTATCTGGACAAATCCAAGTCCATTAAGAAATCTGAGTAACTATTTGTTTCCTTTCATCCCAGGGTGCTGGGAAAACCTGTCTCCACACATACTATTTCTAGATGGATTTTAAAACAATTTCCTTCATTTAATTCTCCCATGAGAAGATGCTCCCTACCTCTGTAAAGGCTCACTCCACTAGAGCAGTAGCCTCTTCGGGGGGCCTTCTTCACAGGCCTGGACATTGCTTCCATCCTGGAAGTGGCCACATGGTCCTCTGACCATCACCAATCATTACATACTGGACACTGTTTCCAGGTCCAGAGCAGGATTTGCTAGGGCAGTCCTGCATGGGTTCCTGAAAACGTCCTCAGTCCCATCCTACCTTTCCTTTTGATGAGCTTCGGTACTCTCCCAAAGGTTATGAATACTGCACCATGGGAATTAAAGGACATAGAATCGTTGTGTAAAGTTTTACCATAGCCATAGATATCCTTCTCTTCTATGTTGCAGTATTCTATCCCTCCATCCTATTCCCCTTAGTACTTGTTCTTTGCTGGATGATGTGGTTTGCCTCATAACCTTGGACTGGTGTTCTGACTGGGGCATTCAGTTCTGAGGAATGGTACATGCTGGCATCACTTTATAGCCTATGTAGGCTACTGAGCTATGCGCAACGCTGCACGTATCATGCAGTAGCAAAAGTCTCTTGTATACTGGCCGGATGTTCGAGTCACCTAGGTGGGGAATCCCAAAGGTTATGAATACTGCAACATGTAAGAGAAGTACATCTATGGTCATGGTAAGATTTTACACAACTGTTCTTTCTTATTACCGTGGCCACATGTTTGTCAAAGGCCAGATTGCTTTCTACATATGTTCCCAGATCTCTGACTACTGGGTCAACTCTTAGGTGTGTATTATTGATGGAATAATTATCCTTGGTGGCAGTTTTCCCAAAAAGTACTATAATGCATTTCTTGGTATTGAATTTTAATCTCTGACTTTGGCATCAGTCATTAATCTATGCTAGACCCTCTTGTAAGATGATCGTGTCTTGGAGAGAATCTGTGATAGCTCCCAATTTGCAGTCATCTCTGAACTTGGTCAGCCAAAGGTCCTTGACATTAGTGTTTACTTCTGAGAAATAGATGTCAAATAGGAGCGGTCCCAGCATGTAGCCCTGAGGTACACTACTGATGACCAGTCTCTTAGTGGAGGTGGTCTCCCCAATCCTGAATTCCTGGATCCTGTCTGTGAGCCAGCTGGCAATCCAGCAAGTTATGTTAGGGGGTTTATGCCCAGTTTGGTGAGTTTGACTACTGTATACGAGTGAGGCTGTTGTATTGAATGCCTTAGGCAGGTCCAGGTAGGTGGTATGCACTGTTTTCCCCCTCATCCATTTCCTTCGTGACCGTCACAGAGAAGTCCACTAGGTCTAGTAGGCATGACCTTCCCTTGGCAAAGACAAACTACGTTGGGTCCAGTGTCTGAAAGTTGTCTGTCTTTGATCATTTCCCATGCTAATTTGACCATGACTTTGCATATTAGACTAGTCAAACTAATAGGTCTGTAGTTTCTGGAGTCAGTTGATGGTCCACCCTTGTGATGTGGGATAATCATTGCAGTCTTCCAATCTTACGGTAGTGTGTGTGTTTTGAGGCTATAGTTAAAAAATGACTCAAGTGGTCCTTATAGGTCATGTTTCAAGCTGTTTAGGAGGCATCCCAGGATATTGTCGAGGCCCCTGAAGGCTCCGTTTTTGGCATTGAGTACCACCAGGACCTGCTCCCTGTTAATAGTTGGGGGGTTATACTGGTAGGTATTTCATGAGGAAGTGGAGGGGTGAACTTAAGTTGAATTTGTCAGCCAGCAAATTCTCTATGTTGCTGTACTCAGTGAAGGTGGCACCATTAACCACCAGTTCGGCACCCTGATGTGTGCAGCCTATAAGGTTTAAGACATAGTTGTAAAAGGCCTTGTGGAGTTATCTTTAGCCTGTGAGGTGATCTAGACTTCATAATTGGCCGTGTTGGACTTGATTGGTCCTTTTAGTTTCCTGTTTAGTTTAATGAGAGAGCTACTATCATTATGAGAGTTGCTGTTTCTTACTTTAGCCATGACAATTTTTCATTTTGTTATATACCGTTTTAAGGTTAGAATTCTGCCAGTGTAGTTTGTTTTGGGCTTGCTTCTAATAAGTACAGCAGCCTTTATGTAGCCATTTACATGGTTGTACAAGGTCTGTGAAAAATTCAGCATAGGTTGCTGTGAACTGTGGGTTGGGTGGGGCAATTAATTTTTGTAAACTCTTGTTTCATAGGATGTACTTTGCTTTAGAGAGCTTAACTGTTACACAGTTTGTTTGGGTTACTGACTGAGTTTTTTTTTTTATATATATATATATTTCAAAGGAGACCGCTTCAGCAGTGAGGACATGACACCAGTTCCAGTATGTTTGAATCTCTGGTGGGTGTGCACACTGTCTAGTCAAGGGTATTTGTGTTAGTAAAGTCCAGGAATTGTCATGAGAGTAGGAGGCAATGTAGGTTTCCTAGTCTATAGAGGGATGTCCTTCTATTCATATGTTGCAGTATTCATAACATGAGGGAGTCTGCCCCTAGTTGTCTTGTACGTCTGGCCAGTATACAAGTCTAACACTACTGTCATGCAGCGTCGCACACAGTTCAGGTCCTATGTCGGTCATAAAATGATGTCTATTATAAAGCGGAGGTCAACACATACCAATCCTCAGAACTTTTCTGTCACCAGTCAGATCGTCTTCTGTGGTTGTTGCTCATCAGAGAAGTTACAGATTCTGATCAGATAAGTGCCTCATTAGGGTTTTTTCTTATTGCTTTGTGTGCTACTGTTGCCATTGAGGTTACATGTCGGCTAGGAAGGACAAGTGTTAGTGTGGAAGGCAGATTCCACATAAAGATTCCCACGACCTTTGTCGCTTTTGCTTAGGCCCTAACCATGACCATACCTCTTGCTCAATTTGCAAGGCCTTTGTTCCCATGAAACTGGAACAACAGGAACCAAACAGGAAAAAAACAACAGGAGCAAATTCCACCAAGGATTTATTCCTTTGTTCCCATGACCCTGCATATTTGTTTGGCTTCCCTTAATCTGTACGTAGAAAACAAGTGCCTTAAGCGCCTAGCACGTGATATGGAAGCTACATTGGGTCCTTCAGGTAAGCTGCTGATTAAGAAGGCCAAGAAATCTATGCCTGACTTACCCGCTGCTCCAATTCCAGATGTCTCCCCCAAGCCTGATGATGGCCCGAAGACCATTTTGGAGTCAGTAGGTGAACCTTCCATGGGTACCGGTTTGGAGACCATGAAGGATCCTACTAGCATGTCCACAGGGGATACACAGGCATCCGTTTCGAACATAGGGTGGAACCCAGGCTCATTGTTACTGAAGGCCCATATAGCATCCCTCAAATCATTGTTCGCCAAGATGTCTCTACCAATATTTTAGTGTGTAGGCCGACGGTGGATCCCTTGTCCTTTCACCGCATGGATGTTCCACAGAAGAAGAAGCTGAAAACTAAGCACGCTTTTCCTGTTTCCCAAGAACAGCCTGCAGATTGGCACCTTCTCCCAGGGGCTCTTTAATGCCTTTATCACTGTGAGACAGTCTTCTGGTCTTGCGCTCTCTCTCTCTCCCTTCTCCCTCCCTTCCTCCTGCTTCTCCACACAAGAGGATTTCTGTGGAGGTTTCGTCAGATGAAGATGATTCCTCTGGGGATGAGTCTGGCATATTCTGCCCAAATTTCATCACCCTTAGATATGCTAACCCAGAAGAAGAGTCAAATGGCACAGATTCTCCAGGGAATGGTATTTCCTTTGGTGGAAACCATTGTTAAAGTGAGGGAGTTCTTGAAATGGGATTGCTCACAGGTGTCA
Organism: Protopterus annectens; assembly: GCF_019279795.1. Taxonomy (NCBI): domain Eukaryota; kingdom Metazoa; phylum Chordata; order Ceratodontiformes; family Protopteridae; genus Protopterus; species Protopterus annectens. The sequence continues at coordinate 1,171,499,494 of NC_056746.1, forward strand.
CAGTCAAAAAAAAGGTATTATGACCTTCTGCAGATGGATTTCTTATCCATCTGCCATACCCAGTGTACTTCCTGCATTTTTAGATGCTTTCTCAGCTGCCTCAGTGCCCTGATCACCTGCCCCTAAAAGGCCAGACAGGGTTTTATAAGGTGCCAGAGGATTCCAAATTCCTGTTTAAACGTTCCTCTGCAGACCCTGCAGCAATTTCTGTGTCTGCTGATAAGGCCTCCAAGAAGTTGCCCTCCAGCTCCCTTCTCCTATCAGACAAGGAGAGTAAAGTTATGGAGAGGTTGGGGAAGAAAGTTTATACATCTGCAACTCTGTCATTTAGGGCTATAAACTACCAGGCCCATATGGCTAAATATTCCTTAGCCCTTCTCTCTGACACTTGTAAGTTAATTTCAGAGCTTATCAGATTCTCCTACAAAAGCTCAGTTGTCCTTCATACTGAGCTGTTCTGCTCAAGTTACACGCCATTCTTTTAAGTATACTTATGATGCAGTAGAGACATCGGCCAGAGCTGCTGCTTTTGGGTCGATTCTCGGGAGGTACTCCTGGCTAAGATTGCAGCCCTTGCCAGACGATATAAAGCAAAAATTATGGATGTCCCCCTGGGCAACAAGGCATTGTGTGGTACTTCTGTTGCAAAACACAAGTCATTACAAGAAAAGGGCAAGGAGCTGCAAGAACTAAAAAACATTTTTGTGTCCCCGTTCCAAGATTTCTTTCAAGGAAAAAGAGATGCTAGGAAGCAATTGTCAGCCAAGTCCTCTACATCTCTTGCTGCTCAGAAGCAACCCTTGATGGCTAAGCCATGTAGCGTGCAACTATCTACCCCCTGGCAAGCAGACTCCTCTTTCCTTATGCCATTTTCTTTCTCTACCTGCTTGGAAACAGATCACCCAGGACTCCTGGGGTCCTCTCCATTATCCTTCAAGGCTAATTCATGGTAGGGAAAACTCCACCCTCTTTCAGGAGTATACCTCAAACCCCAAAAGAGCAGCGGGATTACTTTCCCAAAGTCATTTTCAGTCTTCTCTCTAAAAGTGCCACCTTCACAAATAGAGAAATGGTTCTACTCAGGATATTCCTTGTCCCTGGAGGCCCATCCTGGACTTATCCCACCTAAGTACCTTCTTGAAGGTTCCCACCTTTCACATGCTATCGTTGCACACTTCTTCTCCTCATCCTTCCTCAGGCCTTGATGGTGTCTCTGGACATCAAGGATGCTTCCTTCCACATTCCCATTCAACCTCAGTTCAGGAAGTACCTTTGCTTTACTACTGCTTCCTCACATATTCAATTTTCTGCCTTGCATTTTGCATGGTCTACGGCCCCAAGGGTCTTCACAGAATGCTTAGTTGCTCTCATAGCCTTTTGCAGACTAAGACATATTCAAATTTTCCCATATCTGGATGATCTTCTCCAGGCTCTTTTCCCCAGACACCCTTCAAGAGAATCTGCTCTTAATGGTGTCTAAGTGGAGGGTCTGGGATTCACGGTCTACTACCAAAAATCTACCCCGGTTCCTTCCCAAGACCATGTCTATTTAGGATGCAGAATCCACTCAGCCAGGATGTTGGCTTCCTTATCCCCCCGAAAAGGTTCCGTCTCTTACTACCTATTTCCAGGCCCTCTTGACTCTTCCATCACTGACTGCCAGGGATTTTCTCTGCCGCTTGGGCTTTGACATCCACAGTTCCCATGCTGCCACTACCCAAGATGCATATGAGGAAATTCCAGTGGTACATCAGCTCAGTTTGGGTGCAACACTGTTATCCACTGGAGTTTGTGATACTCCTCCTCCCCTGCTTGAAAAAAGAATTGAACTAGTGGATTCAGCAGGTTACCTTGAATCCAGTTTACCTTTACATCCACCCCTTCCAACTCGGGAGCTGTACATGGATGCTTCAGACTTGGGATGGGGAGCAACCCTGGTTCCTTGGAAGGTAAAAGATGTTTGGTCCCCCTCCCAAATAAGGGAACTCACAAATATAAAAGAGATGAGCGCCGTTATTTTCACTATACAAATCTTCAAGCCATTTCTTCTTCCAGGCGCCCTGAAGTGGTTCAGTGACAACACCACAGTTTTTTGATATATCAACAAGTGGGGGGGCAAGCTTTAGCTCCTGTGCAAGACTGGCTGTCCAAGCTTGGGAGCTAGCCTCCGAGTCAACTCACCCTCCAAGCTGTTTATATTCCTTCCACTCAGAATGTTGTGGCAGACGCATTGAGCAGGTCTGCGACTCAATCCCACGAATGGATGTTACACAGGGATGTGTTTCTGGACATAGTCCATCAATGGGGTAGATATGTTTGCCTCCCCTATGAACAGACAACTTCCAAAGTTTTGTGCCAGTCTTCCCAATCCTTTGGCATGGAAGGTGGACGTCCTGTCCTTTTCTTGAAAGGGGATGTTTCCCTTTGCATTCCCCCCTTCCTGCTTCTCCAGAAAGAACAGGAGCAACCAGAAATCTTGTTGGTGGTTCCCTTTTAGACAAGACAGAATTGGTTCTCCCTTCTTCTGCATTTAGCCAGGGGCGGTCACCACAAGTTACCCCACAGAGTGGGTCTACTCACACAGGGCAAGGGATCTCTAATACATCTACAGATGTCAGCCCTGCAGCTGACCCTGTGGGGGTGATAGGATTTTGATTCCTTTCAGACACCTTTTCTCGGAGGACGTGCTATAGGTTCTGTAGGAGGCCAGAAAACCCAATACTAGGAAATCCTAAATTTCCAAATGGAAAAGGTTTTCCATCTTGTGCCTTTTTAAGGACATACAACCACTGCTGGTGGATGTTCCAGTGGTTCTGTCTTTCTTGTGTGAATTTTTGAAGAGTGGGTTGTCATTCTCTTCAGTAAAAGCTCATCTTTCTGCAATCTCAGCATGTCTGCCTATGACTTCTCACCTGGTCTCAAGGCTGGAAGTTAAACTTTTCCTGAAAGGCATCCTACATGTTATACCACCAAGGAAACCAGTTCCTCTTCCTTGGGATCTAAATTTTGTACTAGAAAAATGTATCCTGGCTCCTTTTGAACCAGCAAGAATTTTTTTCTCTGCAGTACTGCACCTGGAAAACCATTCTTCTTGTGGTCATCACCTCAGCTAGAAGGGTATCCGAACTTCAGGCACTGATGGTTTCATCCCCTTTACTGTTTTCCCCAAGGACAGGGTTTCCTTATGCAATGACCCACCCCCTTTTATGTCCAAGATGGTGAATGAGTTGTCACTCAGTCACTCCATTCATCTTCCCACCTTTTTCCCATCCCCACAGTCCTCCTAGTGAGAGAATTTTACCCACCTTGGATGTGCATAGACATCTCAGATTTTATTTGGACAAAACCAAACCTATTAGGAAATCTGATCGCCGTCTTATTTCCCATCACCCTAGGGACCTGGGCAGCCCAGTTTCCAAGAAAACGATTTCCAAAATCATTTTCTTTTCTTGTGTGTTCCATGGCAAAACTCGTGCTTCCCCATTTAGGGCCCATTCCACCAGAGCGGTCTTTTTCTGGTGCTTTTTTCAAAGGTCTAGACACCTGCTCTATATTAGCAGCAGCTACCTGGTCTTCTGTTCACACTTTCATAAAACACTAAGTTGGATGGCATTTCCAAGTCTAGAGCTGGTTTTGCAAGGTTTATTCTGCAGGGGTTTGTAGTGAGTGCTACTGCCCCTCCACCCAATTCTTCTGCATGAGCTTTATCCTGCTTCATGTTATGAATACTGCAACATATTTATTAATTTTATTTATTTTACACTTGTTTACCGGGCTAATCCAACTGGATACATGTCCATTTTCAGTAGAGGCCTGGGGAGATAAGTTCCAAGATTAAGCTAATGTAACAGGAATACAAAGCACTACAGCAACATAAAACTAATACATGTTAAAAATACAAATACCGTAAAGCTGCAGACTAACATAGCAAAACTAGCATCAAGGACTATAGGCACATAAATGTTAAAAAGCAAAAAGAAAAGATAAAATACATTATTGCTGTAGGCTAGCATAGAATGAACCAACATCAATAGAAAGTCATGACTGTGGTTTTGGCAGTGCAGTAGTTTGAGAAGTATATGTCTGAGGAATGTAGTTTGACATTTCTTCTACAAAAGAGTGTGTAAGAGCTGAAAGGCTCTAATTATTATGCCTATTTAGAACTTTACACAAGTATAACATAGGTGGCATTAATACAAAAACTGACAAAGTGCCAGGAGCAGGAGTAGGGTTTTAGCGATATGCAAAGTAAGTTTCATGTAATAAGAAAAAAATAAGAAATTACAATATTAACTAGGAGGAGAGTTTATTTGCCCACTAGTGGGTTATAGAAGGGGAAAAAGTGGCATATTCTACAATTAGTGTTAATCTGGGTTAGTACATGGGCATAACCATTGTGCTTTAAGGTGTATTTTTAGTTGGTACTTGAAGACTGGTAATGAAGAAAGTAATTGTAGGCAGCTGGGGAGTCTGTTCCACATCTTACCCACGGAATTAGAGAAGAGGAGTCCCCTGCTTTCTTAAGGGATTTCTGAATGGTTACTTGTAATTTATTTGCTGAGCGAAGGGTAGTAAGATTTCTATAAGGAGAGACTATGCTACTAAAACTAGGAGTATTGTTGGCATGAAAGAGAATCTTGTGGGTAATTGTAAGTTGCTGAAATAGTAGCTGGTTTTGGAGTTCTAGCCATCCTAGCTGTTTGAGATTTAAACAGTGATGGGTTCTATATGGTGAACCCATAGCAAATCTGGCAATGTTGTTGTAGGAAGTTGCCAGTTTGTTTAGGTTAGTTTTGGAAAGATTTGTATAAATAGATGAAGCATAGAGGAGGGTAGAGATCAGGTGGGTATGGGCGATGGTGGTTATGGCTTCAGGGGTAAGTAAAGATTTTATCCTATAAAGTGGGCCAAGTTTTCTGTTAACAGTTTTAATAGTAGTGTTAATATGTGTGTCATAGCTAAGATTTTGATAGATTGTTACGCCTAAAGGCTTGGTGGTCAGGTCAGGTGTAATTATAGTACCATTACTAGATTTAACAGTAAGATCAATTGGAGGGACTTCAGTGTGGGAGTAAATATCAGTAATTTAGTTATTTTGGCATTTAATAGGAGGCATCATTGCAAAAAACATTTTTCATCTGAGTTAAATACGGTCTGGGTAATGGTTTGGAGCTCAGCAGATGAGGTGTTGGACACACTAGTGTGGAATCATCTGCATATTGTATGCAAGTAGCTTGAGGAATATTTAGCTGTAGGTCGTTGATGAAAATAGAGAAAACGAGAGGTCCCAGGATGGAGCCTTGTGGGACCCCAAGAGTAATAGGAAGAAGAGTGGAAAGGTTATTGTTCCAGAGGACAGCTTGCTGTCTATTTTCTAAGTAGGACTTAAACCATTGTAATGCCTGTGTGTTGAGTGAGAGTTGTTTTAGTATATCTAGTAGTAATTGATAGTTCACCATGTCAAAGGCTTTTGATAGGTCTATGAAGAGTGCAGTGGAGAGCCTGTTGTGACGCTTATTGATGCAGTCAGAGAAGGATAGTAGGGCAGTAGTAGTACTATGGAAAGGTCTAAAACCATGTTGACCGTCTGATAGAAGGTATATTGGAGAATGTGATGAAGTAGCTGGTGGTGGATACATTTTTCCATTATTTTGGCTAGGGGGGGAGAGTAGGGCTATGGGGTGATAGTTAGATATTTTGGTTGAGTTACCACTCTTGTGAAGAGGAATTATATGTGAGATTTTCTGGAGAGATGGGACAGAACCTTCAGTAATGGTTCTGTTGATTAGTGTGGAAGTAGGATACGAAAGTACTGTAGCTTTGATTTGCAGGTATTCAGCTGGTAGGAGATTAGCAGAAGGGGTATATGGTTTAAGTTTAGTAAGTATGGTAAAGATGGATGTAGGGACTGGATTTAGTTGAAAGGTAGGGGGTTTGCTAGTCATGGGGAATGGGAGGGTTGAGGTGACAGGAGGTAAGGAATTGGCAAGAGATTGTACAGTTTCTGTAAAGAAGGTATTGAAGGTGTCCGCAAACTCCTTAGGAGTGCTTAAGGAAAGTCCTGATGGGGTTGGTGACTTAGAGTGGCCTGGGTGTAAAAGTCTATTAATAAGCTGTCCAGAATGTTTTTGGGGTTGTTGATGCTTGTCTTGGAGTTTAAAGTAATAGTTTTTCTTATCAAGGAGTATAGATTTCTTTGTGGCATTTCTGTAGTGTTTGTAGTTCTGATCATCGGTTGGGTTTTTAGTACATCTCCATTTGGACCAGATCTTATTTCTTAATAGGATTTTGTGTCTTGTCTCTTTAGAGAGCCGTGGTGCTGCTTTACTTCTGGTTCTAATGGAATGACTAGGGGCATTGAATTCCAGTATTTGTAAAAATTTGGAGTTAAAATAGGATACTGCTTCCTCAAGGGGGAGTTGTTTTAAGGGAAACCAGTCACAGGCTTGTAGCTCTTTTTGGAAATTTACAGCATTAAAGTGTTTTTTTATTTCGTATAGTTTTAAGGGTGGTTTGGTTGTGGAAGAAGGTTTATGCCTAATTATGTTAATGAGGAAGTGGTCGCCAATATCGGGAAGGGTATCTGCTATATAAGTGAGGGGATGTTTTTTTACTAGGATCCAATCTAAGGTACTCTCTTTGCTAGTAGGCTTATGGATTCTGGTTGGGGTGGTGATAAGTTGAGAAAAGCCATACAGGTTTATATGGACTGAAAGTTTGTTAGAAGTACAGCAATTCCAGTCTATATTGAAGTTTCCAAGTACTATGATTTCTTGAGGGAGGGAAGACGAGAGGCAGCATAGGATATTTTCAAGGGTCTTGGTTTTATTTCCTGGAGGTAGGTAGGAGCAAATTATGGAAATATATTTGCTGGTATTAAGGTGAAGTTTAGAGACAAGGATTTCTACGCTATTATCTAACGGTATGTGTAAGTCTACTGAAGATGCATTTAGTTTGGATTTGTAAAGAATTGCTACCCCTCGACCCTTTTTAGTTGTATGGTCTAATCTTATTATATTGTACCCTGGTGGGATGACTTCATTATCTCTTGTTTCTGGTTTGAGCCAGATTCCTGTTAGACATAGGACATCAAAGGAGTGTATGTCAAGTAGAGCATGCAGTTGGCTAATTTTATTGTTTAAGCTCTGTATGTTAAGATGAGCTATGAGTAGGGAGTTTGCAGTTTTGGTAAGGGTAACCAGGGTGGTATTTTGGGGCTGGTTGTGATTTAGTAGGGTGGTGTTAGGTCCTGGGTTAGGATGAATATCACCGTGAAGAGGAGGGTGTTGAAGAGTAAGCGAGAGCTTAAGGAGTTTGAAAAGAGTATATTGTGATTTTCTGGTTTGTTGGAGAGTAATATGGGCTAGCCTATGATACTTTGAGAGGTAGGTTGAGGTAGAGGTGATGTTAGCATGGCTGAGGGTAGTAGGTTGATAAGTGGTTTGTTTTAGAGGATGAAGGGATCCAGTGATGTGTAAGTTTTCATACCAGGTAAGCATAAGTGGTATGAGTAGTATGTGTGTTGCAGCAAGAAAGAGGAGTAGGTTTGTAAGTTTAGGCTGGTGTGAAGAAAGCATGGTAGGAAGGGGAATAGTGTGAGAGTAAAAATAGGATAGATTAGAGAGCTAGGAAGGAGAGAGATAGTGAAGTAGGAGTAGTGAGAAGAGGAATGAGAGTAAGGGTGTGTCTGTATCTGGTGTTTAGGGAAATGTAACGAGGTAATTTAATAATTGGGGGAAGGGGAGTGTCTTATGAGGTATAAATGTAGGACCACTGGAGTGGGTGAGAATTGGGGTAGGGTAGGGGGTGTAGAGTGAGCCCGCAAGGCGAACGGAGCGGGTTGAGCCAGGTAGTACAAGAAATGTCAAGAAAAAAATACAATCAGTAAGAATTTAGGAGATAGGTTTGTAGAGGTGTGGGGTAAAGTATGAAGGCTTCCAGGAATGGCTTAGGGGATGTCAGAGGAAGTGCAGAGTGAAATAATATCTAGAGAGGACACTATTTATTTATTGAGGGAGGTTAGTAAGCAGAAAAAGGCAGGGCACACCAATAGGCCGCAGCAGGTATGAGTGGAGAAGGGTAAAATAGGACAGAAAGCTGATAGTAACGCCACCTGGTGGCCGGACACTTAATGGCAGCTGGAGAGATACAGAAAAATGATTCCCGAAGGGGGATATCAGGCTGTGAAAAATAGAGGTAGAAATCCTGGTTAGGAGTATTGGGAGGAGGGGAGACAATGGTCTTAGGGGTAAGTAGAAACTAGAGGAGCTTAAGGATCAAGTTAATGGTAGAAAGGAAGGGATGTGGCTGCTGGCTAATCTGGTAGGGAAGGTTGCTTATTCAAACAGTGGTATTCAATATATATAGCAACAGTAAGGAAAAGGACCATTACAGGACATATTGTCGCTGTTTTCCTTTCAAGGAGATTGAGTCTCAGAGAGCAGGTAGAGTATGGTAGAGTTCAGTACTGTGAGTCTTTGACATCCTAGCAGGGCACTTCAGGTTGGCTAGTGCAGGAATACAGAGTAGATGCAGCGCCAAAGCCAGGGACGGGACAGAATTAATTTAAAGAAGATAAGTAGAAGGACATAGCATAGTTGTGTAAAATCTTACCATAACCATAGATGTCCTTCTCTTCTATATGTTGCAGTATCCCCCGCCACCACCTCCCCCCCTGATGCTTGCCTGTATGCTGTTTGTGTGTTTCCTCAACCTTTTTCAGGCTGGTGCTCTTCCTGCGGCATTCATTTCTGAGGATTGGTACGTGCTGATGTCCGCTTTATTCCTGATGTAATTTTATGACCGACGTAGGACCTGAACTGTGTGTGACGTCGCACGTATCCTACAGTAGTGTTGGACTTTTGTGTACCGGCCGGACATACAAGTCAGCCGGCAACAGACTTCCTCATGTTATTTATTTTATTTATTTATTTTATTTTATTTTACATTTGTTGACCGGGCTAGTCCAACTGGATAATTTCCATTTTCAGTGGAGGCCCGGGGAGAAAAGCTCCAAGATTAAAACAAGGTTATAAAAATTAAACATTTACAATAAATGCCTGTGATACAGACAGTGAGCAACAATGCATACATCTTAGTCTAGGTCAAGTAATAAAAAGACATAGTACTATCCACATATTGAGAAAGGCAGTAATTCTTTACAGTACAATTATGTGAGGATGGGATATTACATATTTTAAAATGTATATACATACTTGTAAAAGACATTGTTAATACCCCCCCCCCTTTTTTTTTTTTTTTTTTTTATTATTAGAGAACAATAGTAGCAGTACAGTCATTGGGTCATTTGATATCCCAGAGAAAGATTGCAGTTTAGAATTCAGGGAATATGATAGTGGAATAGAGTTATAAATACTCCAGCATATAGAAGAGGACATCTATGGTTATGGTAAGATTTTACACAACTATTCTGTAGTTAGTCTCCCATGAATAGGGTATTTAGTTTAATGGTGAGTGTCTCTAGTAGGTCTAGGTATGAGCTACGGGATTCGAGGGACATACAGAATGACCTTTAGCTTGCTAGGATATGCTGTGGGAATTTGTCCGAGGTGATTTGCACATGAATAAATTCCAGAGCATCGTCCTGTTTAACCTAGTGTTAGGCTTGTTGCTAATTTGGATTGAGACTCCTCCACCGTTTGTCCTGGCATGTCCAGACACCTGCAACAACTAGAATCCCCCCACCAGTACCTTACTAAAAGGGATACCAGGCCTAAGCAACATATGTCCTACATGGACCAACTCAGACCCTTGTCACTATACTCTGTGTCCTATAGGCAGCTAAGAGGTGACCTGTGTCTGGCATACAAAGCATCCTCCGACCCAATACTGATGGATTTAGTGCACATCAGAAAGTTAAATGGCATCAGAACTACTCTGTATATGGAAGTAAACCTCTTCTGCAGCATCCTTAGAATGGCTTGGAAGGACAAGTATATTTTGCAGAGGGTACTGCTACTGTGGAACAGACTCCCCATCCACATAAAGCAAAGTTTATCCCTGTCAATTTACAAGCACAGCTTAGATCTATGGATGGGAAACAATTTACCCTAGAACTGCCTGCTGTACTACTAATGGACAGATGTCCTTCAAGGATGCATCTGCAGTCCTAACATATGGGTTGTCCTGCCTCAGGCAGCCCTTCGGTCGGCCGGATGCCAAAGTCTGGGTCTGGCCTCGGCTGATGTCGCACTTCACCCGACATCATAGCTGCTGTGAATTGGGTATAAAGGCATCAGCGACGCCATTTTCCTCAGTCTTTCTTGCCGCGCGGTGCCCGAAGCAGAAGCTGTTCGCAAGTGCCGGTCGGTCAGATCCAGAGATTTCTACTACCGAAGACTTCTAAAAAGCTAAGTACCCCGTTGGGGACTCTTTCTTGCCTCAGCCGATGTCAGAAAAAGTAAATAATTGTTTAACTTGTAGGAAACAAATACCTCATAAGGATTTCCACTCTTACTGCCTTCCTTACTTAGGCCCAGACCACGACGTATCAGCTTGTCTAGCCTGTGCTTCCTTCAACCGACGGACACTTAGACGTCGGTCGGAGTTTGCAGAGGAGTTTTTTGGCCCCGCTTTTGCTTACAAAATGCCGTCGGAGACTCCGACTTCACATTTAGCTAAAAAGCATAAGGAAAAGGACCGACACTCGCGGCCCGCGGTTTCGGACGAAACCACGGTTAAGCCATCCGCGAGTGTCTCGGTTTCGGCTGAAACAGAGTCCTCGGTTCTTCCTTCGGCCGAAAGCTTACCTCCGACAGTCGAGGCCTCACACATGGCTGAATTGGCTACTGAAATTTCTCCTGCTGTAGCAGGCACCCAGGATTTATCAGATACTATTCCTTTAGACATATCTACTCCTGCACGTGGAGCTGCTAGGCCACCTGCATCTATGTCTATCAAGGCTTTCTCTAGGGCTAAAGCAGCTAAAACTTCTAAGACCTTGCCTGCTAAAACCCCCTCACACAGGCCTACCTCTACTTCCCAAATGCTCAGCCTGGCTGAGGATCTCATTTCTTTGATCAGGGGATCCCAACCTCACCCAGACAGGGCCTCTCAACCCCCTCCTGAAAAGAGGCCTAGAGCAGACCCCCCAGATCCAGTTTCTACAGACTATTCCTCGGATGATTCGGAAAACTCACATCCTCCAGAAGGCCCTTATTCTCCATATGAGGATTCTGATGCAGAAGACTCCATTCCTTCTGCCTCTCCTCCTGAGGAATTTCCTTTTGGGGAAACCTTAAATGCTATGAGAGAGCAGTTTCAATGGCAGGGCCAGGATTTTTCAGACTCAAGGAAAAGGCCAAGAACCTTTTTACATTTACCACAGCATAGGCCTTTAGCCATTCCTCCAGTACTAACAGTTGTGGATGATGCATTTAATGATGCCTGTACTGCCCCTGAATCTCTTCCCCCGTCCCCTGCTAAACCCGACAGATATTATAGGGTCCCGGACACTCACTATCACTTGTATAAGGCTCCTATTGCAGATCCTGAAACCATTTCACAGGGCCCCAAAGCTGTAGCAGCTGCCTCTGCAAAAAAAAACCATCCCCTCTGAAAGAGAATCTAGAGCTTTGGAGAGATGGGGTAAAAAAAGTTTATACTTCTGCTACTCTTTCGGCTAGGGCCTTAAACTGTCAATTCCACATGATTCAGTATCAGGAATTTTTGACTGGAACAGTGATCAGAAGGCATGCATGGCTAAAAGAGCAATCCTTACCAGACCATGTAAAGTCAAAGCTCCTAGATGCTCCCATGGAGAAACAAAGTTTGTTTGGCTCCCCTGCACAGCAAGTGCTAAAAAAGGTGGAAGAAAAAGCAAAATCTGTCCAAACAGTCAAGGTTTTCTTACAGGTCCAGCCTCCGAGGTTTAGTAGAAATTGGCCTTCGAAGAATTGGTCCTTTCCAGACACCAGAGCACAGAGAGGCAGAAATAGGCGCCCAAGAGGCAGAGGTCAATCCAGAGGTGCCTACAGGGGACGTCAGTGGCAGCCTAACAACCAGAGAAGTACTGCCACAGATCCAGCTACTACCACTTCCACAGGACAGACACAATGACTTGACTCTGATACCGCCTACCAGGGAACAACTGGAAGCACCCTTAGGCAGAAAGCTAGCCTTATTTTCCATAAACTGGCATTACATTACAGGAGACAAATGGATCTTACAGACAATAGACAAAGACAACAGGTTTCACTTCCACACACTACCAAAAAAGAGAGGAATGCCAAACCTACCACCAAACCAAAAAACAAACGCTCTAGGACAAATCAACCACTTACTAAGGATGAGAGCTATAGAAAAGGTACCGCCTATGGAACAAGGACAAGGATTTTACTCCAGACTTTTCCTGGTACCAAGGAAAGAAAATCAATGGAGGCCTATTCTCGACCTGTCCGCTCTGAACACATACCTCATTGTTCCAAAATTCAAAATGCTGACCCTACAGCAGCTTCTTCCCATGCTGGGCAAGGAGTCTTGGCTGGTGACTCTAGATCTCAAGGAGGCATACCTGCACGTCCCTATACGACCAGATTGCAGAAGATACCTCAGATTTCTTGTAGGATCAGAGCATTATCAATTCTCAGCATTGCCCTTTGGCTTATCTACTGCGCCCAGAGTATTCACGAAATGCCTGGCATCAGTAATTGCTCATTGCAGGCTACAGGGAATTCAGATTTATCCATACCTGGACGACTGCCTAATACAAGCGGACAACAAAACCAAATTAACAGAAGATTTGCAAAAGGTTATACAACTACTGCAAGCCCTGGGATACACAGTCAACATGAAAAAGTCAAGACTGGTACCATCCCAAAGGATAACATTCTTGGGTGCAGAACTGGACACTTCAAATCAGATGGCATTTCTCACAACAGAAAAGCAAAAACAACTACCACTCTATTTCATGGCATTAACAACGCAGAACCAGCTTACAGCAAGGAAAGTCCTGCAAGCCCTGGGTTACATGGCATCCTGCATAATATTGCTTCCACATGCCAGGCTGCATATGAGAAAGTTGCAATGGTACCTAAGGAATATATGGTGTCAACACAAACACAGTCTAGAAGCCCAGATTCCAATAATTCCATGCCTGAAGCAAGAATTTCTGTGGTGGGCTCAGGCCTGTCAGTTGAACAGGGGACTGCCTTTCCACAAACCTCGCCCAAGCCAGACTATCACCACGGACGCCTCAGACCTAGGCTGGGGGGCACACATGGTGGACAAGTGTATACAAGGCCTATGGACACAAGACCAGCATCACCTACACATAAATCAGAAAGAGATGCTGGCAGTAAAACAGGCAATTCAGACATTCAGACCGTTTCTTCAACAGGGTCATTTGCTGATAAGGACGGACAACACCACAGTCATGTGGTATATCAACAAACAAGGAGGCACACACTCATATCCTCTCTGCCGGATGGCAATGGGCCTGTGGAATGTGGCCCTGAACCTCAACATTCAGCTCCAGGCCATATTTGTGCCAGGGAAAGAAAATATACTAGCAGACACCTTAAGCAGAACTACCACGGATGCCCACGAATGGATGCTGCATCCAGACATCTTCAAATCCATAAGAAAGAAATGGGGACTACCAGAAATAGACTTGTTCGCATCCCCACACAACCACCAATTGAGGAAATTCTGCACAAGGACATACCACCCACTTGCTTGGAAGGTGGACTCCCTATCCTTCAGTTGGGAAAACCTGACAGCATATGCATTCCCACCTCTTCCTTTGATGTACAAAGTGCTACTGAAGATCAAAGAAGATCACCCAAGGATCATCCTGATAGCTCCAGATTGGCCGAGGCAGCATTGGTACCCACTACTGAGGAGTATGTCTCGGACACACGCATGGCCTCTACCTCTAGTTCCTTTGCTGCTAACACAGAACAACTTCAAGATCCTACATCCAAACTTGAAAACACTACAGCTAGCTGCTTGGATTATTACATAAAACAAAATAACCCAGATTTATCTCAGAGGGTTAAAGACATTATCCTGGAGGCTCGCAGACCCTCCACAAGGAAGACTTATTCAGCCAAATGGAAAAGATACCTCATTTGGAGTGCAGCAAAAGGAGAAAATGTTTCATTAGCAAACATAGCTAACATCCTGGAATATTTGGCAGAGCTTTTCCACAATGGCCTGTCTTACTCCTCCATTAAGATTCATGCGTCAGCAATTTCAGCAGAATACAACATGGATCCTCCAGTCTTCTCTCATCCACTACTCAGGCAGTTTCTGAGAGGAATTAAAAATGTAAAGCCTCCAAGGAAGCCACCTTTGCCTACATGGGACCTTAACTTTGTGCTGGAAAAGTTAACACTTCCCCCTTTCGAACCAGCAGCATCAGCAGAATTACAGTTCTTATCTTGGAAAACTGCTTTCCTTCTTGCAATCACTTCAGCAAGAAGGGTTTCTGAATTACAGGCATTAATGACAGTACAGCCCTTCCTTATCTTCCATCAGGATAGAGTGTCCTTGAGAACTAACCCCACCTTTATGCCAAAGGTGGTCTCCAGGGTATCATTGAACCGAGCAATCCACCTACCAACATTCTTCCCCAACCCACAGAACAGGGGGGAAAGACTACTACATACCTTGGATGTGCACAGACAATTGTTCTACTATCTGGACAGAACCAAGAACAATAGAAAAACTGACCAGCTTCTGGTAGCATATGCAACAGGAATGGAAGGAAAAGCAATTTCAAAACAGACCATCTCAAAATGGATAGGAAATTGCATTAGATTTTGTTACTCCTTTCATGGAAAGACAACTCCAGAAAACATCAGACCTCACTCCACAAGGGCTACAGCCACTACTACAGCTTTCTTACGAGGAGTGGCTACCAAAGACATTTTAGAAGCTGCTACTTGGAGCTCCGTGCATACATTTGCCAAGCATTACAATCTACCTTTATACTCCAGATCCCGAGCAGGTTTTGCAACTGCTGTTTTGCAAGGGATCTTAACTACACCATAATCATCTTAGTGCCTCCTCCCCCAGTTTGGCTATGGTATTCTACCCATATGTTAGGACTGCAGATGCATCCTTGAAGGACATAGTACAGTTTTGTACCTACCATAAATGTAGATGTCTGAGAGGTATGCATCTGCAGTCAGGATTACCCACCCTCCTTCCCCTCTGTGGTACTCCTAGGGTATTTGCCCATCTTATAGCTAGCTGGGGGAATCTATTATGGTGTATTTGTTTGTATATATGTATATACATGTTTATTTTTGATTGCTCTCTACTGTTTGGAAACATTTGCATTTATCCAAATTTAGCCTTCCTAGAGGGCACCTGGCATCTGGGGCAAGAAACACTGAGGAAAATGGCGTCGTCTGATGCCTTTATACCCAATTCACAGCAGCTATGATGTCGGGTGAAGTGCGACATCAGCCGAGGCCAGACCCAGACATTGGAATCCGGCCGACCGAAGGGCTGCCTGAGGCAGGACAACCCATATGTTAGGACTGCAGATGCATACCTCTCGGACATCTACATTTATGGTAGGTACAAAACTGTACTGTGCATCTACTAAATACTTTACCCCATGCATGGTTCCCCTCAATTTATCTGTGGTATGATCCCAGTTATTCTCTTTAGTGATAATGTATAAATGTTAAGTTGTCTATCTCGCCTTCATTCTTGCTGGATGGGTTCGGAGCCGACCTCGGCTCCGACTCGGCCACTCTAAAAGCTCGAGAGTTGGTTCCACCGGCTCGAGGCTCCCCTTATATCCCACAATGCTAGGCGAGAGTTACCTCAGATCTCGTTTGCCGCTACAGCGATCGAGGTGTTGGTTTTCTACCGGCTTGTTGGTAAGTGTATTTTCAGTAAAGTTAGAATACTTAAACCCCTATATTTTTAAGTTTAACTACCTTTTCCTTAGTTTAGTGGATTTCTACCCCTGTTTTTCATAAAATCCCGTTTTTTCTTCCCACAAGAACTTAAAAGTTCTCCCTCGGGCCTTTTGGCCTTCCCCCATTCCCTAGTGGTGTGTGTGTGTTACTCTTAATTAAAACTTTAGTTAATTGTTTTATTTTTGAGTTTTAAAGTAAGATAGTGTAATCAGTGTGTCTGACTGTGTGTGTGTGGTTACACTTTCTTGTGTTAGGATGTCTAAAGAAACAAAGGTCTCAGGCTTCAAGAAGTGTGATGCGTGCTGTCAGAAAATGTCTCTGACAGACGGTCACACTTCTTGTGTCTACTGCCTGGGGCCTTTGCACCTGCAGGACTCCTGTGCTGTATGCCACGGCTTCAGTCCCAGGGTTCTGCAGGAAAGAAAGAACAAGTTGATCCTAAGGGGTCTACTTAAGCCTGAGGATTCCCTTTCTGTCTCTGGGAAGCCCTCCAAGGCTTCTAGGTCCTCGGCTCCAGCTACTGAGCCGAGACCTAAGGCTTCTAAACCTGCGTCTGCATCGGCTCCGGCTGGAGCCGATGAGTCTACAGTTTCTGTGGTTCCCTCGGCTCCGGCTGGAGCCGAGGTATTAGAGATTCCCTTGTCGGCTCCGACCAGACCTTCGGAGCCGACATCTAGGAAGAGATCTAGGTCACCATCCCTTGGCTCCGTTCATTCGGCTCCAGCATCTCCTCTGCTGTCTGAACGGAGCCATAAATCTCACTCCTCTAGGTCATCGAGGCTGTCGGATCATGACCTTCAGAGGGTAGTGAGTCGACTTCTTAAGTCCGAGGCACTGGCCCAAATGCTTCAGAGCCCGACTCATCAGTCGATGCCTGTCCCTGTCCATCAATATGTTCCTCCTCCGACTCCGTTGAGGTCGGAGCCGGGGCGTGTCGGAACCGAGACTGTGGTAGCGTCGGAGCCGATACAGATGTCTTCGGCTCCGTCTGCTCCGATTTCTTCTTTCGAGGAATCTCGGCGCCGGACTTCCCTCGTCGGCTCCGAGGGGGTGAGTGGCATCGGACCCTTGTCCGACCCCGCTCTTCCTCTCGGAGCTTCGGCGCTGGTGAGTTCGGCTCCGACATCGGCCTCGGAGCCATCACTGTCGGTGCCGAGGGAGGTTCTCAGCTTCGGGGTGCGGGGACCTCTGGCTCTGCCTGACAGGGGTGCGTTCGAGGTCATGCGGAGTGTGTTAGAGCCTGGCTCTACTCCACAGTCGGCTCCGTCCGCCCCTCCCTCTATGGTGCCTCAGGTCAAGTCGACTCACTCCCTCATCCCGGACCGCAGAGAGCCAGCTCCTCAGGAACCCCCTGTGGGGATCTCATCCTCTTCCGAGGCCTCTCCTGATTTGGCAGAAGAGCCCCCTCGGAAGAGGAAGTGTAAGAGGAAACACATTGACTCACCTGAGTCCATCACATCTGACACAGATTTAGAGGATTCCGAGGGTTCCCCCCGTTCCCCTTCTGAAGATGTCTCTTTGCAGACATTCTAGAAATCCTCAAGCAGAGGGGAAATTGGCCAGCCCTCAACCCTTCGGAGGATGAATCTGTGTACCTTGAGGCGTTTGGCTCTTGTCCTTCCACCTCCTGGGTGTCTCCCCCCTTTGACCCCCTCATGCAGGTGGTGGCTAAAAAGGCATGGACGGCTCCTGATTCAGTGGACCCCACTCCCAGGAGACCCTCAAAATTCATAACGGCACCAGCAGACAAACAGTTCTTGACAAAAGGAGTTTCTGTGGATGCTATGGTGGTGGCTGCTGCTACTAAGAAGGAACTAGCTGATCCTTCAGTACCTGTCCATCCACCTAACAAGGAATCTAGGTCTATGGACAGGTACGGGAAGTGGATGTTCTCGTCAGCGACATTTGCTATGCGTTCGCTGAACTACCTGTGTCATTTTACTCGTCTTCAAAGGGACTTGATTAAAGAAGCGAGTGACATGTTAAAGGACCCTACAGCTGCGGGTTTTCAAGATAAGATGAACACTCAGCTGGTTACCCTTAACTCCATAGCCAACTCCTCCATGCGCCTCCTTTCTTATGCGGCTGATGGAGCGAGCAGGGCCGCAGGGACAGGTGTGGCCTTACGTAGGCATGCCTGGATGCGGCTATGCAATTTTGGACCCTTCAAGACGTCTTTCACTAATTCCCCGTTTGATGGATCATCTCTCTTTGGTCCTCAAGTGAAAGAAACCTTGACTAGGTGCGAGACTGATGGCAAGACTTTCTGCCGTCGGAGTCCGTTTTTCTACTCCTTCTAGGCCTTACCCCAAAGGCCAGAAAAGTGGGAAAATGTGGTTCCGTAAACAATCTCAAGGGACTTCGCCTGACGCACAGAGTCGGTTCCCCGCCAGAGGCAGAGGCGGGAATAACAATGGTAGACGCCCTCGAGGCAGGGGCTCCGCAGAACCAGGGCAATCGAGAAACTTTCTCTGATAAGCCTTTTCAGCATCCCTGAGGTGTTGCCCGACTGCCCACCTTCGGAGGCAGTCGGGGGAAGATTGTCACTGTACCCAGAAGCCTGGCTATCCCTGACTCAAGACAAATGGGTACAGTCCGTCATTTCGAAGGCTATTCTATTCCCTTTCTTCGCATTCCAAACCAATCAAAAAATCCCTTCCAGATGTTCCACCGCTCAAAGGGATCTAGCGGTTTTGGAAATTTCAAAACTGCTTGCAAAAGAGCAATTCAGCCAGTTCCAGCAGACCAGCAAGGATCCGGAATCTACTCAAGGTTCTTTTTAGTTCCAAAGAAAACAGGGGACTGGAGACCAATTTTGGATCTCCGTATCTTGAACAGATCAGTCAAGAAAACAAGATTTCGGATGGTCACGCTGCAGTCCATCCTTCTCCTATTGGGAAAAGGAAACTGGATGTGCTCTATAGACCTTCAGGATGCGTACTATCACATAAAAATGAACAGACGCTCCAGAAGATTCCTCCGCTTCAGGCTGGGAACCAGTCATTTTCAATTCAGGGCCCTGCCCTTTGGTCTCACCACTGCCCCGGTGTTTACCAAATGCATGGCAGTGGTAGCTTCTCACCTGAGACGACAAGGATTCCAGGTGTTTCCATATTTGGACGACTGGCTCCTCACAGCTCCCACCAAGCATCTCCTTCTGATGGCCAGGGATTACACCTTTCGCATTTGTCAAAAGTTAGGCATTTCAATAAATTGCGAAAAGTCTGTTTTGTCACCTTGTCGTACTATTACCTTCATAGGCGCAAATATAGACACAGTAGACATGTCTGCGAGGCTAACAGATCAGAGAATAACAGACATACACAAACTGGTCTCACTCCTTTTCAACAACAACAGAATCAAAGCCAGGTTAGTTCTGAAAGTGTTGTGAAATATGGCGGCGGCCATACCTCTGCTTCCATTAGCCAGATTCCACATGCGAATCCTTCAATGGATGCTCTTTACACAGTGGTCATACCAGCAACTTCCAATGTCCCACACCATTATGATCACGCAGGCGTGCAGGAATCATCTCATGTGGTGGATGTCTTCCCCTCACCTCTTGTTGGGAAGACCCTTTCTTCCTCCCCCTCCGGTTGCTACTCTGACAACGGATGCCTCCCTGATCGGGTGGGGGGGGCATTATCAGGGCAGGACGGTCCAGGGCACATGGCAACCAGACGAATGCCACTTGCACATAAATGTTCTGGAGATGAGAGCAGTGCTTTTAGCGTTGCAAGCCCTTCAAGACTCTCTTCCCTTGGGAACGATTGCAATCCAGACAGACAACATGTCTGTAGTGTGGTATATCAACAAACAAGGCGGAACCAGGTCCTACCCCATGTGTCGAGAAGCACTCAGATTGTGGCAATGGGCGATTTCTTCTCAGCGGTTTCTGATAGCAACGCACATCCCGGAAGTCCAATCAAATCGCGGACAAGTTGAGCAGAGCTATCCTCATGCCTCACGAGTGGTCTCTGAAAGACTCTGTTGTGAGAGAAATTTTTCTCAAGTGGGGTCAGCCTTGCTGCGATCTTTTTGCTACTCCCCAAAACAGCAAGTGCAGAGATTATTTCACTCTATTCCCTTTACCAGGCCAACCCAGCAGAGACGCTCTAGTCCAAGTTTGGCCCCGGGACTTCTGTATGCATTTCCTCCCTTCCCACTAATCTCTCAAGTGATACAGAAAGCTATCGCTCAGAAGGCCTCGTTGATCCTCATTGCTCCTTACTGGCCTCGACAGGTGTGGTTCCCCTTTCTACATCAATTTCTATTGAGCGACCTTGGCATCTGGACCTAGTTCCAGATCTTTTGATCCATCAGTCGGGTCAGTTTCATCGCTCCCTCCCTCTCTGAACCTCACTGCTTGGTTCCTCCAGTTCCAACCTTAGCCAGGCTTCCTCAATTATCTCACTCTGTTCGAGATATTTTGATAGCTTCCCATAAATCTTCCACTCGGAAGATTTATTTGAGTAAGTGGAAACGCTTCACATATTGGGCTCAAGGAAGGGACATAGATCCTTTCACTGCTTCCATCCAAATAGTCCTTGATTTTCTAGCTGAACTCTTCCATGCAGGTTCATCTCCTTCTACTCTTAAAGTTCAATTGGCAGCTATTTCTAACTTTCATGTGGGTATTTCTGAGTCTGCCTTAATGTCCCACAAGCTTTGCAAAGCCTTTTGAAAGGAGTTTTTCTTCTCAGACCTCCTATAAGAAATCCTCCTTCTCCTTGGGACCTAAATTTAGTTCTTACTTCTTTGATTCTTCCCCCTTTCGAACCTGCAGCCTCCTGTTCTTTAAAATTGCTATCATGGAAAACTCTCTTTCTGGTAGCTATTACTTCAGCTAGAAGAGTTTCGGAACTTCATGCACTCAGCTGTCGACCTCCTTATCTGTTGTTCCATAAGGACAGGGTATCCTTACGAACCAATCCGTCCTTTTTGCCTAAGGTAGCCTTGACGTCTAATCTAAATCAAAGCATTGACCTCCCTGTGTTTTTTCCAGAATATTCCAATAGGTCTGAACAAAAATTACACTGGCTAGATGTTCATCGTCAGTTAAGGTACTATTTGGATAGAACAAAACAATTCAGAAAATCTGACCAGCTGTTTGTCTCCTATGCAGAAGGCAGAAAGGGACTTTCAGTTTCAAAGGTATCATTATCTAGATGGCTAACATCTCTGATTTCCCTTGTTTATGAAATTAGACACCAAAGGCTGCCTAATAAACCTAAGGCCCATTCCACCAGAGCTTTGGCTACTTCCATAGCCTTCCAAGACAGACTACCTATTGACACCATTTGTGCAGCGGCTACTTGGGCTACTCCTCACACTTTCATTTCTCATTATAAGTTGGATTTAGCTTCTAGGCATAGAGCTAACTTTGGTTCCACTGTTCTCAGGAGTCTGTTCCGTTAGGCCACCCGGGACAAGGTGCTAGGGACGCGGTCCCATCCAGCAAGAATGAAGGCGAGATAGACAACTTAACATATAGAAGTTATGTTCTTACCATAACGTTCCATGTTAGTTGTCTTCTTCTCGCCTTCTTCTTGCGTCCCCCCCCTCCCCCTGGCCTGGACAGACCTAGAGGAGTTGTGATTGTGACCTCTCTTTCTACCACCTCTTTCTTAGGCATTTGCTGTTGTGCATATTTCCTGGATCAGGATGTAGGTCACCCTTCTTTCTCCCTGTTGTTAGAGGTGGACTCTGTTTAGAGTTATTCTGTTACTATTATAAGCTGGGGTTAGCTTACAAACGAGATCTGAGGTAACTCTCGCCTAGCATTGTGGGATATAAGGGGAGCCTCGAGCCGGTGGAACCAACTCTCGAGCTTTTAGAGTGGCCGAGTCGGAGCCGAGGTCGGCTCCGAACCCATCCAGCAAGAAGAAGGCGAGAAGAAGACAACTAACATGGAACGTTATGGTAAGAACATAACTTCTATTTGTTGACCATGGGATGGATAAGGTCAGTCTGTAATTAAATGGGACAAGTTAATTTGTGCACAAAAAGGGAAATTGGCTACATTTAAAAATGACGCACAATTGCAGCTAGCCATATACTTACCCGTGAACCTATAATTTCAAATACTAGCATTCTGAATGCCCATAGTTTTGTAAATCAGCATTGTTGTGCCTCTTCTTTTGAGGTACAGCAACCTTTAGAAGTGGAATACATAGCAGTTGAAGGTGAAGGGCCAAATTTTCCACTACATAATGCTTATAATTGACCTTCCAGTGACCTGTATGATCAGCAGAAGTCTGAAATACTACTAATTCAGTTGTGCATCTTCAAATTACCATTCATGCCCTACAGTATGATCTACTGTCAGTTGCACAGCTTGGTTTTAGGAAGGGCCGTGATATTGACAATCTCACTGAAACAGATCGTTAATAGGTAAATGCTGAGCCTTTCCTTTTAACTGTGATCAATCTTTCAGTGCTGTACCTCATCCTGTCCTTATCTCAAGATTATAATGGGAGAATTTTTGACACCTAAATGAAGATGGACAACAAAGAATAACATAGCTACGTAACATATAAATATATAGCAATACATTTCTGATTGTATGATGCAGGCCATAGGAATTTACAGTATCCTTGAAGTTACAAACACTACATCAGAATTATTGAGTCCACAATGTTTAACAAAGATACGCATGTGCAACAAAGAATAACCTATTTTACATGACATATTCAAAACATGTATGGCATTACATTTATAATTGACTGTTTTTTTTGTAAATAGTGTGGCCTAATATTTTCTTTGGTATATAGTTGTATGCCCAACTACAGTCGGGGGAAGCCAGTTAGAGTGGTTGCTCTAACCCCATCCAGTAGAGTAGGTATCCCTCAGTGCTTCAGGTATCCACTTTAGAGCACATTGTTTTCCCTTTTAGTTCATAGGTTGTTGCCAGGCATGCAATCTAGGCAGCCATTAAGGAGCCCATCTCATATTCACTTTTGTACCAAAGCACTGTCTGATCCAGTCACTTGCTTAGTCATACAGTAGGCAAATGAAGGTAAAAAGATTTCAGTGCTGTATTTTTGGCACAGGAAGCAACTAACTGCTCAGAGCTTTAGTCCTCAAGGCTGACTGTCAGGGAAATCACTTAGAGCCAATATTTACCCCACTAAGTGACAAGCCCTGACATGGCATGCAGTCTGTGGTCTATATTGTCCTAGCTAGAGGATGCTGCACACCACAGTTAATGCCTAAAGCATTGGTCTACACAGTTCTTCCTCCCTTTTGGTACCATGTAGAGTCTGTGATGCTGCCCGCAACTCCATTCAATTTTGTATGCATTTTGTTGCCATACCTTGTAAATTTGAGGTGGAAACACCAAACATGTTTTTGGGAGGTAGGAAAAAAATTTAAGACAGTGATAGAGCATGCAAACTCCACATGGGAACTGGCAGAAGTCAGACTTAAACCTTGTACCTTGGACTTGGTAGGCAAAGGCATTGTCCATTATGTCAGCTGTATAATCCATTATGCCAGTTGGGACACAAATCATAAGGGAGTTTACAGGAGATGTGACTTGTTTAGCATGCTGCCAGCTTCGTTCTTATTATTGTTGAAAACATCCATGTGCTGTCCCTACAAAATGGTCTAAATAACTTTTGTCAATAGCTTTCAGATATTACTAAATTAAAAAAAAAGGCTACATTTTTTTTCATAAAAAATCTGTGTATTTAAATAGTGCATGGAAGTTTACCTTGTAGACACAAGGTAAATGGTTTGATTCTTACTTTTGGGTTGGGTAATTTGGCTGGCCTTAAAATGGTCCATAAGGGCAGATAGCCTAGAACTAATCAAAGAACTGTATCTTTCTTTTTTAATCTAGCAGTTAGCGCAGAGGATTAAGCTACTTGTAGTCCAGGGTTTGGTTTTGTCAACCTCCATTAGCCTACTATGTATGAATCTGAGCAGTCACTTCGACAGTTGGGAAACTGAGCTAGCTAGTCTCCTCAATGGTCTCCTGGACTTCACACTTAGTCTAATATACTCAGTCTGACATTCTAGGTATATGCAGATATAGCTATTAAATAGTTGCACCAGTAAATTTAATGTCTTTCATTTTATGAAAAATGTTTCATTCCTGCTTCCAGACTGAAAAACAGCACAAGCTGTTCTCTGTAAATTGTTAAATGTAGCTTGTGCGTTAACAAAACCACAACTATGTGTACTAACAAAGTAGACGATATGCCATTGTGGCTTGATCTGTTACTTACTCTAAGGATACTATTCACTATCATCATTGACTTCAGTAGACCTGACAGATTTCTTGAATGTAATCCCAGTTCATTGAATTTCTTGTTAACCAGCTCTGTCTTGACTTACGGTTATTTTTGTGACATATTTCTTCTGTATTATTAAGATCATCTTCTAATTCGATTAATACCAGAAAAATATCTGGTACATTTTGTGATAAGGCTGTGAACCTTTTGCTGCTTATGAAATTGAACTGATTTCCTCTTATAGTATTTAGTACTAGTTTCTACATTTCAGAAGTACATAACGCATTATACTTACATTGAATAGGACATGCTGGAGGGATAGATTCATAACCCAGAGGCTTCCCATGCTTTGGAACAAGATCCCAGTTCATATTAGGCAGAGCCCCTGACTGACTCTCTTCAAGAGAATCTTGATGAGTGGATGGGAGATCGTAAGTTTACCCCGGGGGTCACATCTGTGTCACTACTAGACAGAGGCACAGTATTCTAAATTTATTCTGTACATTTTTGCACCATTTCATGGGGTGGCAAAAGCCACATCACTATGGCTAGGCTTACAAATGCCCCAGGGCAGATAGCTTAGTACTAAACTATGAAGAAGTAACCTGAATGGTGCTTTGCTTCCAAATCAGTTGAAGTCAACATCCATTAGACTTGTCAAAAGCATATCTAATCATTAGTTTTGCTTTCCTGTACTTTTCTTTCTTCATCTTATAAAAACTCATCAGATCCTGTGTCTTAACCTTTCTCTTCTCGTGCCTATCTTAACTAATTCTGACCCTTATACATTTGGTGCTATAATTTTTCAGCACCTATCCCCTGCTTAAATGCTAGGGGAAAAAATGTTTGAAACAAAGTAGAGCATATGCCTCTGAGGGTGGGTATCACTGTTCATCTGTATCTTCAGACTGCAGTTTTCATTAATGCAGAATACAAAGAAGACTGTTGCTGCTATAAACTTACCCCATAGCTAGTGCTAAAGGAGTAGAGGGTTAGGGCACCATTCCCCTTACAAATCTGTTTTATGGGAAAATGTGGTTTGAATATATGTAAATGTTGTTTGATGTAGATTTTCCCCCTGTGCATGCTTAACATTAGGCCACTGCAACAGATGGCCAAGGTGGGGTAAGAACATGGCTGTAGTATTGCCATCATCCAGGCAGCCTTCAAAGGGTTCTTTGCATTTAAGTCCTTTTTATCCCCTACACATATCTGCAAGCTGCAAAGGGTAGGGTGTGCAATATGACAGTGTTAGGACTTGCCGTTCTTCTCTGTTCTTCACTGGAGGGTGTAGGCAGGAAATCTACATAGGTTCATAGGTTTATACTAGGCTATCTGCCCTAAGGCATTTATAAGCCTAGCCCAAAGTTATGTGGCTTACGCCACCCCTTATGTTAGAAATAATGTGCCCATTAGTTTGTTGTGCCTCTGTCCAGCAGTGACACAGAGATGATTCCCGGGGTAAACCTACGATCTCCCATCCACCGGTCAAGATTTCTCTTGAACAGAACCAGCGAGGTGCTCTGCCTCACATGGACCGGGATTTTATTCCACAGCATGGGGAGTCTCTGGGTGATAAATCTATCCCTCCAGCACGTCCTATTTATATCCGTGCTAAGGTTCAAGTCACTTGCTCTAGTGGTTCTGGTGGATTTGGATTTTTTGAGGTGGAGCATGTCCATTAATTCCGGGTTGGTCATGGCCTTGTATGTCAGGCACAGGTCACCTCTGAGCAGATGGTATGCAACTGAATAGATTTGGAGTTTCTTCAGTCTGGCAGTATATGACAGGTTTTGGAGTCCCTTTATCCTTTTGGTGAGGAACTTTTGGGGTCTCTCCAATTGCTGCAGGTGTCGGGTGAGATGCATCCCGAATGGGGCATTGTACTCGATCATTGGTCTGATAAGTGAAGAGTTCAGGGGAACAATGACCTCACTTGATCTGGATGTGAATCCCTTCATGATCAGATGGGCAATGTAGAAGGTCTTTCGAACCACTTTAGCAATGTGAGTGTCAAACGAGAGGCCACTGTCAACCTGGGTACCCAGGTCCCTGATAACCTCTTCTGTGCTTAGTGGGTTGCCACCTATATGGTAGCTTGGGGTTACCTTGTTTTTCCCGAAGGGTATGACTATACACTTTTTTACGTTTAACTTCAGGCCATGGCTCTGGCACCAGCTATCAGTTTCCGTGAGACCCCTTTGAAGGATGTCTGTGTCCGATGTACTATCCACTATGGCACCCAGTTTGCAGTCATCCACAAATTTTGTCAGCCATAGTCCTCCTATGTTTGCCTGTACTTCTGAGAAGTAGACGCCGAACAATAGGGGGCCAAGGACTGAGCCCTGTGGGACACCACTTGTAACCGGCTTGGAGTCTGACATGGCTCCAGCAACTCTAACCCTGTGGGTTCTGTCCTTTAGCTAGTTTGCAACCCATCTTGTGACATATGGGTTTACATTTAAGCTGGTAAGTTTCTCTATGATACCCGAGTGGGGTATTGTCGAACGCTTTTGCAAGGTCAAGGTAGGCTGTATGGACTGCCTTTCCCTCATCAATGGCCTTGGTAACTGTTTCGAAGAAGTCGACCAAGTTCAAAAGGCAAGATCTGCCCTTGACAAAGCCAAACTGGGTTGGGTCCAAGGTCTGCAAGTCCCCTATGTCCTTGTTTATGAGTTCCATTATGATCCTCTCCATAGCTTTGCAGACCAGGCTTGTTAAGCTTATGGGGTGGGAATTACCAGGGTCCGTAGAGGCACCGCCTTTGTGGAGTGGGACCACAGTTGCCGTACGCCACTCCTTGGGCACATATCCTGTGGTAAGGCTAAGATTAAACAGCTGCCTTATGTGCGGGTTTAGTTCTTCATTGAGTTCATGTAGCACACAGCCGGGGACACCATCCAGTCCCATTGATGCTGTGTTTTTAGCTTTAGAGAGAGCAGCTTTCACCTGCGCATTTGAGATGTCTGGGAGGCTACACTCTGTTGGGATAGTTATCTCTCCTTTTGGGGGGGAGAGGGGGGTGAAGTTTGCGCTGAATCTGTCTGCCAGTATGTTGGCAGTGTCTGTGGGTTCAGTGATTTTTGTATCATTTTAGACTAATTCTGAGCATATCTGGGAGTTTCCACCCAGGTTTCTGACATAGCTGAAGAAGGGCTTATGATTGTCTTTTGAATCTATGGCAATTTTTTTCTCAAAGTTGGCCTTGGATGATTTTGAGGGATCGTAGTTTCTTGCTAGTACTGATCAAAGATTCCTTCCCTTTTTGGGATTTTGCTCTATCATGTAATAGCTTTCTCCTCTTATTGTAAAGTTTGTTTATGGCTGGGGTCCACCAGACTGGACGTTTGCCCTTGGTGGAAAGAGTCTTGGTTTTATTTGGGATTGCCTGATCCATGCAGTCCTGAAGGTGTTCATAGAAGGCATTTGTAAGGGCTTCCACAGCTTGGGTTGTGGTTTCCATTGGCTCGGGGGCCTTGAAGGATACCACACCTGTCTTGAGTAGTGTGAAGTTTGCTTTAGAGAAGTTCTCCACTGTGGTCTTTTTTGTTTGGTGTGGGGGCGGGATGTGGATTTCTAGTGATGCCCTAACCATCCTTCTTGGGAAAGAAATGAGCAGGCTGTGCCTCATTATTTCTTTCAATTCCTGTCTGGCAGCTTCAGGTCGCTAATCAAACTCTGCTACTAGGAATGTAGTAGTCAGGGCTTCATCTCGTGTGTGTCACAGAGCTGACCAGTTTGCACATAGTAGTTGTAGCATCAGGCAATGTGAAGATGTTCTTCGTGTTTCACTGTTGCAGTCATTACATTTGGGTAATCTGCTGGCAGGTTGCCCTCAGTCAGCCTGATTAACAAAGTCTTGGGTCCTGCGTCGGTTGCTGTCCCTTCTTCCATGACGACAGGTAGTCAGGGGTATAAAACATGAAGCAGACGCCATTACATCGGTCTTTCTTGCAGTTCGCACGTGCCGGTCGGCCGACTCCTGAAATTTTCGTTTTCGAGTTTCAGAGCCGAAGTCCTCAACTTAAAGCTAAGTACCCCGTTGGGGAAACTTTTCTTGCTCCTTACCGATGTCAGTAAAAGTTAATAATTGCATTACTTGTTGGAAGCAAATACCTCATAAGGATTTTCATTCGTACTGTATTCCTTGTCTAGGCCCTGACCATGACATACCTTGCTGTCGGTTTTGTACTTTATTTAATCAGCGCACTATCCTTCATCGGTACATTATTAAGGTTCTCAGTTTAATTATCCAGAAATGTCGTCTGTTAGCCATCCGACTATTGGAATTCCGAAAAAAATGAAAAGATAAAGACAGAGACAGGCCACCTAGGTCCAAAACTGCTGACGATGCTTCTCCTAAGCCAGTCGCCAGTTTGCCGGTACTCAGTGAGGCACTTTCACAGCCCCCAATACCCGCTACTTCTGATTCACAGGCCTCTACTGAGACCCATTCGGAGTCCAGTATGCCGCAAGATACTTCACCTATGGAACCCGCGGATGTCTCTACCTTGGATAGGTCCGGAGCCGCCGTGCAGGCGCCGGCTTCTGAGGGTGTATTCAGGCCTACAGACTTGCATATTAAATCGACATCGCCTTCATTACTAAGGCCTAAATCTCGATCCATGTCTAAAAAAAACAACGCTCAAGCCACATGTTCAGGCCTCTATGCCTAAAAAAAAATGATAAAAATGGCTGAAGATCTAATTACTCTAATCAGGGGTAGTCAACCCCTCAAGAGGCCTAGGGCTGAGCTTGGTTATGAATCCTCTGATCAGGATTCTGTTTCTTTTGACTCTTCTAATGACCTGGATTTGTCCATACCTACTTATGAGGATTCTGATGCAGAGGCTTCCCCTCCTGAGGATGTTTCTTTTGGGGAAACTTTACATACTTTAAGGGAGCATTTCCACTGGGAAAGCCAGGAATTTTCTGATTCAAAAGAGGCTTAGGGATTTCCTTCTACCTCAGCATAGGCCTTTGGCTATTCCTCCTGTACTAGACGTTGTTGATGGTGTGTTCTCGGAATCCAGTTTGGCCCCTGATTCCCTGCCTCCGTCTCCTAGTAAATCTGACAGATACTACAGGGTTCCTGAGTCCCGCAAGTTTCTTTTCAAAAATCCTGTTGCAGATCCAGAAACCATTTCTCAGGGGCCCAATGGTATTAAGGCTTCTGCTGCTAAAAATCCTACCCCTTCTGATAGAGATTCCAGGGCGCTGGATAGATGGGGTAAAAAGTTTTATACTTCTACAACCTTGGCAATCAGAGCTTTAAACTGCCAATTTCATGTTAAAATATCAACAGCATATTAAACAGAAAATGATGATTCCTGACTGTGTGAAAAATAAAGATTTACAGGATTTAATGCATTTTGCTGAACAAGTTGGAAAACATACTTTGCAGTGTGGTTTTGATTCTTTAGAGGCCTCTTGCAGGGCTGCTGTTACTGGGTCTGTGCTTAGAAGGTATGCTTGGCTTAAGGAGCAATCTTTGCCTGATCATGTTAAAGCTAAGTTGTTAGCTGCTTCTTTAAATCAGGACCGCCTGTTTGGCAGTAAGGCTGAAGAAGTTCTTAAAAAGATAGAAGATAAAGCTAAATCT
This sequence comes from Protopterus annectens, assembly GCF_019279795.1. Taxonomy (NCBI): domain Eukaryota; kingdom Metazoa; phylum Chordata; order Ceratodontiformes; family Protopteridae; genus Protopterus; species Protopterus annectens. The sequence continues at coordinate 1,171,529,232 of NC_056746.1, forward strand.
ATGCAAACAAAGATTTTTTACAAGTGCAACCTCCACGATTTAGTAGGCACTGGCCTACTAGAAATAATACAAATTATTGGCTTGAATTATAGGGAAATTTAAAATGGAACTAAAACATTGGAAGCAATATTGTACATAATGTAAATAGTGTGTGAAATGTATAATGGTTTGGCAAAACAATAAAAATGATTATTGAAAAAAATTGGTCCTTTCCAGCCCCTTCCAGATCCTCTCAAGCCAAACCCAGACGCAGCAAAAATCCCAGGTTTCAGTCCCGGGGACTCTCAGAACTAAGCAGTGGGGGGCCTCCACTTCCAAATCTGGAAATAAGACACCCCCCTATGGTAAACAGTCTCAACGACTTCCTTTTGAAATTCTCAAGCACTTATCTTTTAACCGCCCCTTTGGGAGGAAAGATTGCTCTTCATGCAAAGAACTGGGAACTCATAACCCAGGACAAATGGGTTTTAAATATAGTGTCCCAGGGATACAGATTTCATTTCCACATGTTGCCAACATCAAACTGGTAGCCAGACCTTCCCCCAAATCAGTGGGCAGAGGCTCAAAAGCAAGTACTTTCCCTCTTGAGAATGGGGGCTATTCAACTGGTACCAGAAGAGGAAAAAGGACAAGTGTTCTATTCCAGGCTTTTTCTGGTACCCAGAAAAGACAAATCATGGCGTCCAATCCTGGGCCTGCCTACTCTAAACACCTTTCTAGAGATTCCAAAATTCAAGATGCTGACTCTTCACCAGTTACTTCATATGCAGGCAAAGACACCTGGTTGGCAACTCTAGATTTAAAAGAAGCATACCTGCACATCCCAATCAGGGAATCTTGCCGAAGATTCCTACGCTTCAAAGCAGGTTACTTGCATTATCAGTTCTCTGCACTGCCCTTTGGCTTGTCTACTGTGCACAGGGTATTCACAAAGTGCCTGGCTCCAGTTATTGCATTTTGCAGGCAAAGAAATATTCAAATATATCCATACCTGGACAATTGTCTAATTCAGGCAGAAAACCAGGGCATACTTTTAAATCATCTGGCGTTTGTAAAAAGGGTTCTAACTTGTCTGGGGTACACCATAAACTAAAAGAAATCACAACTGGTACCCTGTCAACAGATTACATTCCTGGGTGCAAGCTTGAATACAACTGCCCAGATGGCTTTCCTCATGCCAGAGAAGCAAATTAATTTGGTAACTTACTTCAAACAAGTGGCCACAAAAACCCTGCTATATCTGCAAGACAAGTACTGCAAGCCTTGGGCTTCATGGGCCTCCTGCATTCTTCTAATTCCATATGCAAGACTGCATATGAGGAAACTATAGTGGTATCTAAAAAGTAAGTGGAGTCAACATTGTCACAGCCTGGAAACCATGATTCCTATCATACCTTGCCTACACCTGGAGTTCCTATGGTGGGCAGAGGCCTGCCACTAAAACAAGGGGCTACCATTCACACTACCCCCTGCCGCCCAAACCCTAACTACAGATGCATCAGACTATGCATGGGGGACTCATCTGGCAGGGAAGTGCATTCAGGGCAAATGGAACCCAAATCAAATGCACCTACATATCAATCAAAAAGAAATGTTTAGCTGTACAGAATGCTTTGACAGCCTTCAAGGACTACATTCTTCCAGGACAACTAATGGTAAAGAGAGACAACGCCACAGTTATGTGGTACATAAACAAGCAGTGGGCTACACATTCCTACCCCTCTGCAGACTAGCCATGGCATAGTGGAGCACAGCCTTGAGCTGCCAAGTGCACGTACAAGCTCATTTCCTGCCAGGAAAGTTGAATACACTGGCAGATGAACTAAGCAGAAACCTCATGGACCCACACGAGTGGAAACTGGAACCAACAATTTTCAACATGCTGACAAGCGAATGGGGGAGCCCAGACATAGATCTATTTGCCTCCCCCCAGAACTACCAGTTGGACAAGTTTTGCATAAGGACTCCCCAGAAACAAGCCTAGAAAGTGGATGCTCAGTCTACGCCTTTCCCCATCTGCCTCCGCTCTCCAAAGTTCTACTAAAAGTAAAACAGGACAAACCAAGGATGATTTTGATTGCTCCAGACTGGCCGCGCCAACACTGGTACCCCCTCCTGCACAGTGTCACAGATATCTCCATGGCACCTGCTTTAGACCCCTTCCCTGCTGTCTCAGCAGGAGAACCAAATTCTGCACCCTCAACTTCCAACACTGAACCTTGCAGCCTGGCTAATCACTTAAATTCACCCTTATCATCCCTCCACAAACCTGTGATGGATGTCATCTTGGAGGTGAGGAGACCTAGTACTAGAAAGTCTTATGCTGACAAATGGAAAAGATTCTGTGCCTGGAACCAGTCTTTAGGGATGAGCACAGCAGCGCCCAATTTACCAGTACTTAACTGAGATGCTTCACAAGGGCCTGTCTTTTTCCTCCATTAAAATCCACGCCTCCGCTATTTCAGCTCACTATAACACAGAACCACCTCTCTTCTCTCATCCTCTGCTCAAGCAGTATCTCAGAGGGGAAAAAAACTTGAGACCAGCCAGGAGAGCCCCGACCCCTGCCTGGGACCTTAACTTTGTTTTGGAGAAACTCACTCTACCTCCTCTCGAGACAGCTGCTACTGCAGACTTAAAATTTCTTTCTTGGAAAACAGCTAGAAGGATATCTGAATTACAGACCCTTATGGCAGTGGAGCCTTTCATCATCTTTTATGCGGACAGGGTGTCTGTCAGGACCAGTCCATCCTTCATGCCCAAGGTGGTTTCCAGTGTGGCTCTTAATCAGTCCATTCATTTGCCAGCCTTCTTTCCCAATCCACAGAACAAAGGGGAGCGGATTCTGCATTCCTTGGATGTGCACAGACAACTTAGATTCTAATTGGACAGGGCTAAATCTCGAAGAAAATCTAAACAATTGCTGGTAGCATTTGCTGCAGGGGCAGAGGGGAAGGCTATTTCAAAACGGACCATTTCTAAGTGGATAAGCCATTGCATTCATTTCTGCTATAAGCACCATGGAAAACCTATCCCCCAGGGATCAGATCTCACTCCACCAGGGCTGCATCTACTTCTGTAGCCTTTCTCAGAGGTGTTCCTACCAGGGATATCCTAGAAGCTGCTACCTGGAGTTCTGTACCAAGCATCATCATTTACCAGTTTTCCCTAAATCCAGAGCTGGCTTTGCCACTGCTGTCTTGCAGGGCCGTATAGCTGCCCCTAATGCTGTATAAACTCCTCTTCCCAACCATAGCTTTGGAAATCTACCCAAATGTAATGACTGCAACAGTGAAACATGAAGAACATAGTACTGTTGTGTACACTTACCTTAAATGTAGATGTTCGAGCGTATTCACTGTTGCAATCCTGGTTACCCTCCCTCAGGCCCCCTAGTTTTTTTGGCTATACCTCTGCTTTCCTTTACTATGTTTAAAAGCCTTTTTGGTGTATTTGCTTTTGGTTGGAGGTATACTTTTGTGTTTTTGTGTTTATTTGCTCCCCATCAGGGGGGCACCTGACATCTGGGGCAAGAAAAACTGATGTAATGGCGTCGGCTGCATGTTTTATACCCCTGATGACCTGACGTCATGGAAGAAGGGACAGCAACCGACGCAGGACCCAAGACTTTGTTAATCAGGCCGACTGAGGGCAACCTGCCAGCAGATACCCAAATGTAATGACTGCAACAGTGAATACACTTGAACATCTACATTTATGGTAAGTGTACGCAACTGTACTTTCTTAAATTATGCTGTTTCTTTGGGGAGGGCAGGTAAACCAAAAATGACCATTTTTCAAGTAGGTCTGTGTCCCAATTTTTTTTTTTTTTACCAGTACTGTTTTTTTCATAATTGCTAAGTTGTCTAGTGCTAGTTTACTTCACAAAGTTTCTTCTAATTATGCGTAGTGGACATAAGCATGATTTATGTTTTAGTTCAGGTAACTGTTTTTTTTTCTCAGCACTACATTACCAATGGAGTTCTGTCTACTTGTACTTTACCGATGTAGTGTGCGTCAACCTATTTACAAACAGTAATAGAAAGCATTTGCTTTAACCCAGCCACTAGGGATGCACAAGCCAGTGCATTTCTTTGTGCCGGTCCCAAGCCTGGATAAATGGGGAGGGTTGCGTCAGGAAGGGCATCCGGCGTAAAACTTTGCCAAATCTTTTCATGCAGTCATCAGTTAATATTTCCATACCGGATCGGTCGAGGCCCGGGTTAACGACTACCACCACCAGTACTGTTAGCCAACAGGGTGCTGGTGGAAATTGGGCTGCTGTTGGCCGAAGGAGAAGCGGAAGGCATGGCCGAAGGCAGAAAGAGAGGAGAAAGGCTAGGACTGTGGTAGTGAGGGTCGGAACATTGAATGTTGGCAGTATGACTGGTATAGGGAGAGAGCTAGCTGATATGATGGACAGAAGGAAGGTTGGTATATTGTGTGTGCAAGAGACCAGATGGAAGAGGAGTAAGGCTAGGTGTATCGGAGGTGGGTTCAAATTGTTTTATCATGGTGTGGATGGGAGGAGAAATGGCGTAGGAGTTATTCTGAAGGAACAGTATGCGAAGAGTGTTTGAGGTGAAAAGGGCGTCGGATAGAGTGATGTTTATGAAGCTGGAAATTGATGGTGTAATGATTAATGTTGTTAGTGCATATGCTCCACAAGTTGTATGTGCAATGGATGAGAAAGAAAAATTTTGGAGTGAATTGGATGAAGTGGTAATGACTGTATCCAAGGGGGATAGAGTGGTGATTAGAGCAGATTTAAATGGGCATGTTGGTGAAGGGAACAGTGGGGTTGAGGAAGTGATGGGTAGGTATGGTGTTAAAGGAATGCAGAAGGTCAGATGGTAGTGGATTTTGCAAAAAAGATGGATATGGCTGTGGTGAATACTTATTTTAACAAGAGGGAGGAGCATAGGGTGACATACAAGAGTGGAGGAAGATGCACACAGGTGGATTATATCTTATGTAGGAGGGCCAGTTTGAAGGAGATTGTAGACTGTAAAGTGGTGGCCGGAGAAAGTGTAGTTAGGCAGCATAGGATGGTGGTTTGTAGGATGACGGTGATCAAGAAGAGGAGTGTAAGGGCAGCACCAAGGATCAAATGGTGGAAATTGAAAAAGGGTAATTGTGAGGTTGAGTTCAGGGATGAGTTAAGACAGGCACTGGGTGGCAGTGAAGAGTTACCAAATAGCTGGGTAACTACAGCAGAGCAAGTAAGGGTGAATGCTAGAAAGGTGCTTGGTATCACATCGGGACAGAGGAAGGATGACAAGGAGACATGGTGGTGGAATGAGGAAGTACAGAAGAGTATACAGGCAAAGAGGTTGGCAAAGAAGTGGGATTGTCAGAGAAATGAAGAAAGTAGACAACAGTACAAGGAGATGAGGGGCATGGCAAAGAGAGGTGGCTAAGGATAAGGCATATGAATATGAAAGGTTGGACACTAAGGAGGGAGAAAAGGACCTGTACCGACTGGCTAGACAGAGGGACCGAGCTAGGAAAGATGTGCAGCAGGTAAAGGTGATAAAGGATAATGAGGGAAACATGCTCACAAGCGAAGAGTGTGTGTTGAGATGGAAAGAGTACTTTGAGGGGTTGATGAATGAAGAGAATGAGAGGGAGAGAAGGTTGGATGATGTAGGGATAGTGAATCATGAAGTACAATGGAGTAGCAAGGAGGAAGTAAGGATAGCTATGAAGAGAATGAAGAATGGAAAGGCTGTTGGCCCAGATGACATACCTGTGGAAGCATGGAGGTGTTTAGGTGAAATGGTAGTCGAGTTTTTAACCAGATTGTTTAATGAAATCTTGGAAAGTGAGAGGATGCCTGAGGAATGGATAAAGTGTTTTGGTACCGATTTTTAAGAATAAGGGTGATGTGCAGAGCTGTAGTAACTACAGAGGGATTAAATTGATCAGTCACAGCATGAAGTTATGGGAAAGAGTAGTGGAAGCTAGGTTAAGAAGGGATGTGATGATTAGTGAACAGCAGTATGGTTTCATGCCGGGAAAGAGCATTACAGATGCGATGTTTGCTCTGAGAGTGTTGATGGAGAAGTACAGAGAATGTCAGAAGGAGTTGCGTTGTGTTTTTGTAGACTTGGAGAAAGCATATGACAGGGTGCCTAGAGAGGAGTTGTGGTATTGTATGAGGAAGTCAGGAGTGTCAGAGAAGTATGTAAGAGTGGTACAGGATATGTACGAGGGTAGTGTGACAGCAGTGAGGTCTGCGGTGGGAGTGATGGATGCGTTTAAGGTGGAGGTGGGGTTACATCAAGGATTAGCTTTGAGCCCTTTCTTATTTGCAATGGTGATGGACAGGTTGACAGACGAGATCAGACAGGGGTCCCCATGGACTATAATGTTTCCAGATGACATTGTGATCTGTAGTGAGAGTAGGGAACAGGTGGAGGAGACCCTGGAGAGATGGAGATTTGCTCTAGAGAGAAGAGGAATGAAGGTCAGCAGAACTAAGACAGAATATGTGTGTGTGAATGAGAGGGAGGATAGAGGAAGGATAGAGGAATGGTGAGGATGCAAGGTGTAGAGGTGGCGAAGGTGGATGAGTTTAAATACTTGGGGTCAGTAGGTCAGAGTAACGGTGAGTGTGGCAGAGAGATGAAGAAGAGAGTACAGGCAGGATGGAGTGGGTGGAGAAGAGTGTCAGGAGTGATTTGTGACAGACGAGTACCTGTAAAGAAGGTCTACAAGAGGGTAGTGAGACCAGCTATGTTATATGGGTTTGAGACAGTGGCATTGACAAAAAGCCAGGAGTTTGAGCTGGATGTGGCAGAGTTAAAGATGTTAAGATTTGCACTGGGTGCGACGAGGGTGGACAGGATTAGGAATAAGTATATTAGAGGGTCAGCAAAGGTTGGAAGGTTTGGAGACACAGCCAGAGAGGCAAGATTACGTTGGTTTGGACATGTGCTGAGAAGGGATGCGGAGTATATTGGGAAAAAGATGCTAAGGATGAAGCTACCAGGTAACAGGAAAAGAGGAAGGCCTAAGATAAGGTTTATGGATGTAGTGAGAGAGGACATGCAGGTGGGGTTGGTGTGACAGAGCAAGATGCAGAGGACAGGAAAAAATGGAAACAGGTGATCCGCTGTGGCGACCCCTAACGGGAACAGCCAAAAGAAGAATAATAGAAAGCATTTGCTTTGGCGGCCATGGGGGTGCAGTGGTTAACATTGTTGCTTCACAGCAAGAGGTTCTCCAGTTCGATCCTCGGCTGAGGTGCCTTCTGTGCGGAGTCTGCATGTCCTCCCTGTGGTCGCGTGGGTTTCCTCCGGGTGCTCCGGTTTCCTCCCACATCCCAAAGACATGCTGCAGGTGGATTGGACACTCTAAATTGGCCCTAGGTGTGTGTGTGTCTTCTGTGGAAGGTTGGGTGCCGGGCTGGCAACTCGGCACTGTAAAACTCCACTGCCAGTCATGAGCGGACAGGTGATCAGCTGTGGCGACCCCTAACCGGGAAAAGCCGAAAGAAGAATAGAAAGCATTTGCTTTTCTAGCTTATCAAGTCTTAACAGATTTTATGCATAGTACTGACAGTAAATAATTTCAGTAATTTGAATAGTTTAGAATTGAGCTGTCTTTATTGCTCCATATTTGTCATCAACTTTATAAATTCTGCAATTGTCTATATTATCACATTGAAATATTTTGTTCTTCTAAGAATGTTTAGATGTTATGTGATCCTATCTCGCCTACATTCTGTACTGCTGGGCTCGGAGCCGATCCCTCGGCTCCGACTCGGCACGTTATGCTATAGAGCGAAGCCTCTTATTGGCTGAGCTATTTCTTATCCCAGGATGCACCACCACTAATCCCCCAGATCTCGTTTGCCGCTTACAAGCTAGGACGTGGTCTCAAACTTGGCTGAGCTAAGTACTGTTTTCTTCAAACTTTCCTGTCAGGAATTTTGATATTCTTACCCCAAAAGCTGTTTTAACAGCTATTGTTGTTGTACGAGTGTGTTTTGCTAATATTTGTTGAGAAAAATTGTGTTTTGGTTTAAGGGAAAGGTTTCCCGTTTAAGTTAGAGGGGCCTTCCCCTATTCTTTATCTATTGTCTTTTGTTTTTTTCAGGAGGTCAAGTACCTGCTTAAGTTAGAGGGTCTTGGCCCTCCTTTTCAGTATTTTGTCCGGATATTGTGTATTGTCTCGTTTAAAAACCTCGGCACCGAGGGAAATTGTTTTGAGGTCTCCCTCGGAACTGATAGTAGTCGAATCCGTTCGGAGCCGGTCCCCTAGTCCTATGGAACCGATGGAGAAGTCGGTTCGGACCCAATCTGTGTCATCTAGATCCTCCAAGATGTCTGATTCGGACATCGACAGGGTGCTCCTAAGACTTTTCCAGTCTCCGGTGTTCCAAAAGTTAGTTTCGGCTCCAGCCCATTCGGCTTCGGAGCCGATGGTCCACCCTGTTGTTTTGGTTCCTCCTCCAACAGCCTCTGCACCGTTGGAGCCGGTGCTGGTGGAGCCGATGGAGGTTTTCGGGTCGGGCCCGACCCTTACTCCAACCCCGGCTCTCGAGTCTGAGTTCGGTACGCGGACCTCCTCTGTCGGCCCCGGGGGGACGCTTTGGGACTGATGTTTTCGGTCCCAAGCCTTCCTCTTGGTGCGTCGGCTGCGGGGGTACCGTCTACCGTTGTGGCCACGGAGGTGGGACCTTCCCAGGATTCTGGTGGTCCCGCCTTCAGGGCCATGAGGAGTGCGTTAGCCAAATCTTCTTTGGCTACCTCCACGGTCTCCTCAGCACCTTCCCTGCATACGGAGACTGGGTCTTTGGCAGTCCCCCTGTCCTTAGACAGCAGAGCCCCGGGGCCTGAGGTTACCCCCACTGGGGGTTCCCCCCCTCCTGGAGGTCCCTGTGAAGCTTCTTCGGAGGAACCCCCCAGGAAAAGATCGTGCAAGAGGAAGCACGTTGACTCTCCCGATGAGTCTCACATCAGACACTGATCTTGATGATGCAGAGGGGTCCCCTAAGTCGTCCTCAGATGATGTCTCCTTTGCAGACATCCTGGAAGCCCTTAAACAACGAGGCGGCTGGCAATCCAAACTCCCTTCTGCTGATGAGTCGGTGTTCCTTAAGGCCTTCGGGGCTCAGCCCTCCGCCTCCTGGGTGTCTCTGCCCTTCGACGAGCTCCTAGATTTGATCTGTCGAAGGGTGTGGGAACACCCAGACTCTGTGGAACCGGTGCCTGCTCATCCAAATAAGTTCCTGTCAGCACCCCCAGAAAAGGAGTTTTTGACGAAAGGTGTGGCTGTAGATGCCTTGGTGGTGGCATCTGCTACCCAGCAAGATGTAGCAGAGGCTTTGACATCCGTCCATCCTCCTAACAAGGAGTCTAGGAGCATGGATCGGTACAGTAAGCGCACCCTAAGTTCAGCGGCCTTTACTTTAAGGTCCCTGAACTATCTAATGCACTTTACCAGATTTCAGAGGGATCTGATTAAGGAACTTTCAGATACCCTCTTGGGTAACCTGCCTGAGCAGCTGGCCCAGACGGTTGGCTCTCAGTTGGCTATGCTGTCATCCATATCAAACTCGTCCATGAGGCTCATTTCTTATGCGGCAAGGGCAGTAGAGCGGTGGGTACAGGCATTGCTCTACGGAGGCAAGCCTGGCTCCGCCTGTGTCATTTTGTGGAGGCCTTTAAGTCTTCCTTTGCCGACGCCCCCTTTGATGGGTCCTCTTTGTTTGGACCCAAGGTAAAGGACACATTGACCCGCTGCGAGCAAGAAGGTAAGACTTTGACTGCCGTAGGGGCACAATTTTCCACTCCCTTTCGGCCTTACCCCAAGGCTAAAAGAGGAGGGAAAATGTGGATGTTCTTCATACCACATTGCTGCAGTCCTAACACTTGGGTAGTCCGCTGTCCCAGTCGGCCCGAATACCAAAGTATATGGCTGACGCCGGTCAAGGCGCATTAGTCTGACGTCAGGACGTCAGGGTACAAATGCGCATGACCGACGTCATATCCTCAGTCTTTTTTGCCGCATGGTCTGATGCAGAAGCAGTTTTGCAAGTGCAGGTTGGCGTTCTGAGATTTTCCGAAGTCGGAGTTTCAGACCGAATCCAAATTGGCTTAGTACCCGTTGGGGATTATTTTGGTTTTTCTTGCCTCAGTATTTTACCGGATGTCAGAAAAAGTGAATAACTGTATTTCTTGTGGGAAACAGATACCTCATAGGGATTACCATACCTTGTGTATACCTTGCCTAGGGCCTGAGCACGACGTTGTTGGCTGTCGCTCTTGTGCTAGATTTAACAAACGCACTATAAAGAGAAGATTAGATTGTGCCAGGTTAGTTTTGGGAAGCGTGTAATTATAAAATGCCGCCGGATGCTCCGCCGCTTCCAAAAAGCGCAAGGACAAAACAGCAAAGCCTAGGCTGGAAGAACCGTCCGTCCCGGACGCGGGTTCTTTAGAGGGCTCGGTGGAGCCAGGGGTTCAGCCAGAAATTTCTTTGGAATCCCAGGGAGAGACTTTATTACTGCAAGATGTGACCTCTCAGGAGGTAGGCCAGGCGGAAGGGGCTTCTCAGGTAGCTGTTCTTCCCTCCCTTCCTAAGGTGGTTAGGCCCTCCTGCTGTTTCCAAGGCTTCTCCCAGGGGCAGGCCAGGTTTTGTTTCAGGAGTTACCCCTAGTTCTTCAGGGTCTGTACCTAAGAAGCATATGCTTAAGATGGCAGAAGATTTGATTACAATGATTAGAGGTTCTATGCCCCCTCCTGATAAGAGGCCCAGGGTGGAACCTGAGCTTGGGAGTTTTGAGCAGTGTTCGGATGCTTCTGAGTCTTCGGCTGAAGACTTGCAGGAGTATTCCGCTTACTCTGATTCTGATGTAGATGATTCTACTCCTTCTGCTTCTCCTCCTGAGGATTTTTCATTTTCAGAGACTCTTCATTCCATGAGGGAGCATTTTAAATGGGAAGGTCAGGATTTCTCTGATTCCAGGAAAAGGCTTAGGGAATTTTGTTTCTACCCCAGCATAGGCCTTTAGCTATACCTCCTGTTCTAGATGTGGTAGAGGATGTTTTTGCAGAGGCTTCTCTGAACCCTGACTCTTTGCCTCCTGCTCCAGTTAAACCGGATAGATATTATAGGGTGCCTGAAGCTCATAAGTATTTTTTAAGAGTCCTAGGGCAGACCCAGAAACTGTTTCACAGGGGCCTAAAGGTGTTAAGGCTTCTGTTGTTAAAAATCCTGTTCCTCCAGATAAAGAGGCTAGGGCTTTGGATAGATGGGGAAAGAAAGTGTATACTTCTTCCACTTTGGCCATGAGAGCTTTGAATTGCCAGTTTCACATGTTGAAATACCAAAATTATCTCCTTTCACAATTAAAGTCTAAGGTAGATGCTTTGGCGGAAGGTATTGAGTGTAAAGAGTTGCAGGATTTAGTTCATGTTTCTGAACAGGTGGGTAAGCATTCTTTGCAATGTGGTTTTGATGCTGTGCAGGCCTCTTCGAGGGTGGCTGCCACTGGTTCGGTTCTTCGCAGGCACGCCTGGTTGAGGGATCAGAATTTAGCTGAGCATGTGAAAACAAGGATTTTAGATGCTCCTTTACAATCTGATGGCCTGTGGAAGCAGTTCTAAAGACAATGGAAGACAAGGCTAAGTCTATGCAGACTGTTAAAGATTTTTTGCAGGTTCAGCCTCCGAAGTTCAGTAGAAATTGGCCTACCAAGGGGTGGACATATCCTGCTTATGATTCCCAGTCTAGGGGTAGGTCTAGACGTGGTAGAGGCAGAGCTCAAGGTTCTTTTAGGCCTAGAACAGGGAGTTCACCTGCTCAGTCTTCTGGTGAGGGCAGGGGTCAGTCCTTTCGTAAACAGACACAATGACCTGCCTTTTCAGCTGCCAGAATCTTCTCGGCTGGCAGCACCTTTGGGAGGAAGGTTGGCACTTTTCAAAGAAAACTGGAGTTTAATTACCCAAGACAGATGGGTATTGGATATCATTCACCACGGTTACAGGTTTTATTTCCATACCTTGCCTCCTTTCAAAGGCATGCCAGACATTCCTCCTCAACAAAGGAAAGAGGCTCACAAGCAAATTTCTCTGTTGCTCCAAATAGGGGCCATTCAGCCGGTTCCTGTGCCAGAAAGGGGCCTAGGATTTTATTCTCGCCTGTTCCTAGTACCAAAAAGGGGAACACGTGGAGACCAATTTTGGATCTGTCTATCCTCAACACTTATCTGGACATTCCCAAGTTCAAAATGTTGACGTTACAACAGCTTTTACCTCTGTTGGGCAAAGATCACTGGATGGTAACTTTGGATCTCAAGGAAGCTTACCTTCATGTTCCTATCAGACTAATTTGCAGGAAGTATCTGCGTTTCGAGCTGGGAATTCCCATTATCAGTTCGCTGCATTGCCCTTCGGCTTATCTACTGCGCCCAGAGTATTCACAAAGGTTCTGGCTCCAGTGATAGCTTTCTTCAGGCTAAAAGGAATACAAATCTATCCTTATCTGGACGATTGCCTGATTCTGGCTCAAGGAAGGGACGTGCTTCTTCAGCATTTGGAATATGTGATAGCAGTGCTAAGATGCCTAGGGTATTCTGTGAACGAAATAAAGTCCAGTCTAGTACCCTCTCAAGACATGTGCTTTCTGGGTGTGAGACTGAATACAGCAACCCAGATGGCCTTTTAACCCGGACAAACAAAAGAATCTTTCTTTACTTCCATCAACTATCTCATCAGTCCGGGCTGACTGCAAGGACAGTCCTTCAAGCCTTAGGGTTCATGGCATCTTGTATTCTGGTACTTCCCAATGCCAAACTGCATATGAGGAAGCTACAATGGTATCTCAAAATGTATGGACACAGCACTGCCAGGATTTGGACACTGTCATTCAAATAATACCTTGCATTCAAAAGGAATTTTTGTGGTGGGCTCAGGAATGTCACCTAAACAAGGGACTCTCTGTGACCCGCCAGAGGCGAGTCAGATTCTAACGACAGATGCCTCAGGCACAGCTTGGGGTGCTCATCTGAATGGAAAGTGGATACAAGACAAGTGGCCTGCCAGACTGCAGCATCTACATATCAACATGAAGGAGATGTTAGCAGTCCAGTTTGCATTACTGGCTTTCAAGGATTTACTTCTTCCAGGGCAGGTGTTGATTCTAACAGACAACACAACTGTCATGTGGTACATCAACAAACAAGGGGGAACACATTCTTATCCTCTATGCAGGCAAGCAATGATTTTGTGGGAGACTGCTAAGCTTGCAGCTGAATCTTCAAGCAAGGTTTCTGCCAGGAGCACAGAACTCCTTAGCAGATGTGTTAAGCAGGCAAATCATGGATCCCCACGAGTGGAAACTGGATCTTCATGTATTTCAGACATTGACAGTGTCATGGGGAACTCCAGACATAGATCTGTTCGCTTCTCCACTAAACCACCAGCTGCCAAAGTTTTGCACTAAAAGGTTTCATCACACAGCCTGGAAAGTGGATGCTCTTTCTTTCAGTTGGAAAAATCTTCATGTGTATGCCTTTCCACCTCTGCCTCTCCTTCCAAAGGTACTTCTAAAGGTCAGACAAGACAAGCCAAGGATGATTTTAATAGCTCCGGATTGGCCTCGGCAGCACTGGTACCCATTGCTGAGGAGTCTGGTAAGGAAGCCTCCATGGGCCTTACCTTTGATTCCACACCTATTGTCTCAGAAGGACGGGCATCTGCTCAATGTCAAGCTTCACTCTCTTCATCTAACAGCTTGGCATATTCTGTTTTGAACCATTGCAGGTCTCAGCTTCCTCAACAAGTTTTGAATGTGATTATGGAAGCCAGAAGACCTAGTACAAGGAAAGTGTACGCAGGAAAATGGAAGAGATTTTTATTTTGGTGTGCAGCAAAGGATTTGGATGTTTATGAGCCGAATTTGAGTGTGGCTCTTCAATATCTTACTGAGTTATTGGACAAAGGTTTGTCTTTCTCTTCCATTAAGATTCATGCTGCAGCAATTTCAGCTCACTATGATTGTGACCCTCCATTGTTTTCTCATCCTTTGTTCAAGCAATGTCTTAGAGGGGCAAAGAATATAAGACCCCCACATAGAGCTCCTACTCCTGCTTGGGACCTCAATTTTGTGTTGGAGAAACTCACTCTACAACCTTTTGAGCCTGCAGCTACTGCTGAATTGAAATATTTGTCATGGAAGACTGCTTTTTTGTTAGCCATTACATCTGCAAGAAGGGTGTCTGAATTGCAGGCCCTTATGGCGGTTGAGCCTTTCCTGATTTTTCATAAGGATAGGGTATCTTTACGTACTAATCCTTCCTTTATGCCTAAAGTGGTTTCTAGTGTGGCTTTAAACCAAACTATTCATTTGCCTACCTTTTATGCAGATCCCCAAAATAAGGGGGAAAAGATTTTGCACACTTTAGATGTACACAGGCAGTTGCGTTATTATTTAAGCAGGACTAAGGATTTTAGGCAGTCTCAGCAGTTGTTTGTTTCTTTTGCTTTGAGTTCTCAGGGCAAGCCTGTGTCAAAACAAACTATTTCTAAGTGGATTGGGTTTTGCATTGCATTTTGTTATTCCCATCATGGCAAGGAGATTCCAGCTGGGATTAGGCCTCATTCCACTAGGGCTACTGCCACTTCTACAGCATTTCTAAGGGGGGTGGCAACTAAGGATATTTTGGAGGCAGCTACTTGGAGTTCAGTGCATACTTTCTCTAAGCATTACCACCTTCCTCTCTACTCTAAATCTAGGGCTGGTTTTGCCACGGCTATTTTGCAGGGCATGTTGTCAGCTCCTGCTTCCTTATGATTTGCCAGCCTCCCTTACCTCTGCTTTGGGATTCTACCCAAGTGTTAGGACTGCAGCAGTGTGGTATGAAGAACATAGTACAGTTTTGTACCTACCATAAATGTAGATGTTCAAGATCCACATTGCTACAGTCCAATTTACCCTCCCTGCTTGCCCTCTGTGTTTAGGGGTGGTTGTGTGGGTGAGGTTATACTCTTGTAAATTTGTATATATTGTATATATATTTGGTGCAGGAGTGTGTGGTGTTTTTGGTTTTAGCCTTATCTTTTTAGGGTCTTCTGACATCTGGGGCAAGAAAAGACTGAGGATATGACGTCGGTCATGCGCATTTGTACCCTGACGTCCTGACGACAGACTAATGCGCCTTGACCGGCGTCAGCCATATACTTTGGTATTCGGGCCGACTGGGACAGCGGACTACCCAAGTGTTAGGACTGCAGCAATGTGGATCTTCGAACATCTACATTTATGGTAGGTACAAAACTGTACTTTCCGTAGATCTCAGAAGTCTTATCCCTCACAGCAGGACGATCCCCCTTCTAGAGGCAGAGGAGGGGGAAATTGTTCTGGAAGACGCCGTCCCAGAGGCGGCAGAGGCCCCCGCAACACTGGAGACCGCGAGTCCTTTCGTGGCTCTTCAGCCTGTCACAGTCCCTGAGGGATTGCCCGACTGTGCAGCTCCGGAGCCAGTCAGGGTCGCTGAGGCACCTAAAAGCCTGGGAAGGTATCACTCAGGACCGATGGGTGCTTCGAATTATCGCCGGAGGTTACGTCATCCCCTTTTCTTACTCCCCACCTCAGTCCAAAAAAATCCCTGACCCGCCACCCAGTCAACGGGAAATTGCAGCCTCAGAAGTTTCAAAGCTGCTTCAAAAAGGAGTCATCCAACCGGTCCCCGCAGACCAGATCGGATTAGGGACTTACTCAAGATTCTTTTTGGTGCCAAAAGACCGGGGACTTGAGGCCCATTTTGGATCTCAGCATTCTAAACCGTTCAGTCAAAAAGTCCAAGTTCCGAAT
Organism: Protopterus annectens; assembly: GCF_019279795.1. Classification (NCBI taxonomy): domain Eukaryota; kingdom Metazoa; phylum Chordata; order Ceratodontiformes; family Protopteridae; genus Protopterus; species Protopterus annectens. The sequence goes on from NC_056746.1 coordinate 1,171,545,057, forward strand.
GGTCACCCTACAATCCATTCTCCCACTGCTGGAGAAAGGAGTTTGGATGTGCTCCATAGATCTCAAGGACGCTTATTACCATATCATGGTACATCAAGCGTCCAGGAGACATCTGCGCTTCAGCCTAGGAGACTGTCATTTTCTGTTCCACGCGCTGCCCTTTGGTCTCACCACAGCCCCCAGGGTGTTCACCAAATGTTTGGCGGTCGTGACTGCTCACCTGAGAAGTCTAGGATTCCAGGTGTTTCCGTATCTAGACGACTGGCTCCTAACTGCCACCTCCAAGCATCTACTATTGCGGAGCCTACAAGCCACGATATCACTGGGCACTTCCCTTGGAATCACCTTCAATTGGCCAAAGTCTGTGTTGCTGCCATCTCAACACATAAGATTCATCGGAGTAGAGATAGACTCAAACCGAATGCGGGTCTATCTACCTACAGAAAGGATACAAACCTACAGGCTCAAGTTCGAGCCGTACTTCCCAGATCCAAAGCCCCAGCCAGAATGGTCCTGCAGCTACTGGGATCTATGTCCGCCACGGTTCTTCTAGTACCCTTAGCAAGGTTGCACATGAGAATTCTCCAGTGGCTTCTTTCAACTCGGTGGTCCTTTCAGGATCTCCCTCTCACTCACCTCATATGGATCACGGAAACCTGCAAACGGGACCTTCGCTGGTGGCTGGTGCCCTCCAATCTGGATCAGGGACTACCCTTTGTTCCACCTCCTCCTGTGGCCACTTTGACTACGGACGCCTCCCAGATGGGGTGGGGGGGGCATTCCCTGGGCAGGTCAGTCCAAGGCAAATGGCATTCGGAAGAGACCCTACTTCATATCAACATCTTAGAGATGAGGGCGGTGATTCTGTCCCTACAAGCCCTTCACGATTACCTCCCTCAGGGCGTAATTGCCATTCACTCCGACAACATGTCAGTTGTCTGGTACCTGAACAAGCAGGGAGGGACCAGATCCTACCCCCTTTGCAGAGAGGCCATGAGAGTTTGGGAATGGGCAGTGTCGACCAAACGTTTTCTAGTGGCGACTCATATCCCTGGCAAGTCCAATGTGATAGCCGACAGACTGAGCAGAACTATCCTCTCTCCACACGAGTGGTCTCTGAACATTACGATTGCAAATCAGATTTTCAGCAAATGGGGAATTCCTTGTTGCGACCTCTTCCCAACCCCGCTGAATGCGAAGTGCAAAAAGTTCTTCTCCCTCACCCTGCCCGGGAGAGCCCTATGGACGACTAGCCCATCCGTGGCCCACCGGCTTGTTATATGCTTTTCCCCCAGTTCCCCTCCTTCCCAGAGTGATCCAAAAGGCGTCTCACTTGGGGAGCAAAATGATCTCAGTTGCTCCTTACTGGCCTCGTCAGGTATGGTTCCCCTATCTTCGGAAATATGCACTGGAAGGTCCATGGTTCCTGGATCAGATCCCAGACCTATTGGTTCATCAGTCGGGACTACTCCACCAGTCCCTACACACCTTGAAATTGAAGGCTTGGCTCCTCCTCTTCCGACTATAGTCAGGAATCATACCTTAGACCCGAAGTTGTACACATCTTATCTTCGCCCACAAGTCTGCTACTAAGAAATTGTATTCTAGCAAATGGAAGAGATTTGCTATTTGGGCTCAACTCCGGGGTCTGGATCCCATCACTATTCCCGTATCAGAAGTCCTGAAATTTCTAACTTCCCTTTTCAATCAAGGCTCTTCAGTCTCTACCATCAAGGTTCAATTGGCAGCTATTTCCAATTTTCACGAGTCTATAAACCCACCTTTAATGAGCAACAGATTGTGTAAGACCTTCATGAAAGGTGCTGCGCTTTTACGACCTCCAATTTCTCATCCTGCTCCACAATGGGATCTCTATGTGGTGTTACGTGCCTTAACTTCCTCCCCCTTCGAACCGGCAGCAACATGTGATTTAAAATTTCTATCGTGGAAAACTGCCTTTCTGGTTGCGATTACTTCTGCCAGAAGGGTTTCAGAGCTTCAAGCTTTGTCTGTAAAACCTCCGTACTTGGTTTTTCACAAAGATAGAGTATCTCTCAGGCCAAATCCATCCTTTGTCCCTAAGGTTTGTTCCAGTTTTTGCCTACAACAGTCATTAGAACTTCCAGTCTTCTTTCCAAAGTACTCAAACAAAGCGGATTACATATTCCACACAATAGATGTCCACAGGCAATTGCGTTTTTATTTAGATAGGACCAAACAAACAAGGAAAACAGATCAATTGTTTGTATCCTTTTCGGATAATAAATTGGGCAAAGCTGTCACAAAGGTCACTATTGCCAAATGGATCAGGGACTGCATTACTCAAGCTTATTCCTCTTCTAATAAAGAGCTTACGACCTCTGTCAAAGCTCATTCTACAAGAGCCATGGCTACTTCAATAGCATTCCATTCTAATCTTGCCATTAGTGACATTTGTGCTGCGGCTACGTGGTCCTCCCCGCACACTTTCATTTCTCACTACAAATTGGATGTGGCATCTAGGGGACGAGCTTCATTTGGTTCCACAGTGCTCAGGAGTGTTTTCCAGTGAGCCACCCAGGATTTAGGTGCTAGGGACGCTGTCCCATCAGTACAGAATGTAGGCGAGATAGGATCACATAACATCTTTTAGTTATGTACTTAGCATAACTTTAGATGTTTGGGATCCATCTCGCCTACATTCCCAATAACCCACCCTCCTTCCCCCTTCCTTGGAGATCAGAGGATATCAGAAGGTCCGAATCCTGTTGTTTCATCTTGAAACATCTGGCAATGTTATATAAACAAGTTGTGTATGTATGCATGAATGCGGACAAACAAGATCTGGGGGATTAATGGTGGTGCATCCTGGGATAAGAAATAGCTCAGACAATAAGAGGCTTCGCTCTATAGCATAGCATGCCGAGTCGGAGCCGAGGGATCGGCTCCGAGCCCATCAGTACAGAATGTAGGCGAGATGGATCCCAAACATCTAAAGTTATGGTAAGTACATAACTAAAAGTTATCTTTCATTTTAGTTCATATGCATAATTTTCTGTTGTATTGTCTCGCACTGAATTCTCTCTTGTCCTGTTTATAAATGGCTTTCAGGCAGTAGTGGCTACTCCAGTTAACGTAATTTAATAAATAAATATCAGGCTTCACCTGTAATATTTTTTTGAAAGGAACCAATTAATGAAGGTGCTCTTCATTCTTAAGTAATCTGGATATCCTCAGCAGTTGTGCCTTTGTAAGAAACGACACTTGTCTAGTAATAAAATAAAATTCTGCCATTGTTGTTAATACACCAAGTTTTATTGAAAATAATCTTTACAACTGGACCTTGACTTGTGAACATGCCAAGGTCTGCAGAGATTTGATATCTACCCATATTTTTGCTCTAAATAAATTTGAATTATTTAACATTCTGTCCTGTTTTATATTTACAGGATGTTTATACATCTGATGCAGATAGATCCTGATGCTGTGTGGTTATTTTTAAATGAACTTTATTGTTCGCATTCCTATGAGCCACCACATGCAAGCCTTCATCCAGTGAAACTCCAAGGAATGGGAAACCCAAGGAATGAATATACGGATAATGTTTCTCAACTTCTGGATAAGCTGTAACATCAGAGAGGCACCAAACAAAGCTGAGCCCTGAGCCACTCTTGAATGATATTTGGTGTGTGGTACAATTGTTTTAAATCACAAAATGTGCCATCCGTGGAGGCATATTAAAAACTTTGAGTTACCTTTTTAACAGGAATTGGTGCAGAAAGTCTAACCACTCAGCAGTCCTGATTTTTTTTCTCAAGTTTCTTTACTGAGTTGTAAAATGTGTGCCTTTTGGCTTCATGAGTATGACTGAAACGCAGAATGTTATCAGTGCTGGCCTTTTGAAAATTTGTATTTAGAACAGTTGTATTTTGTAAATGTTTTTTGTTTGAACAGCACATTTTATGATGTCATCTTAACTGGGTGTGGCTTTTATCCCAGATGAGCAGTATCACATTGATTTCTTGAAACTAGAGGTTGCAAAGAATTCTGTAATTATGTATTGGGTTCTCCAGTAACATACCTTTTGTTAGAGAAAGATGCAAATGCTAACAGGTTTATTATTATAAGCTACAAGAACCTGTACAGAATAAACCATAAAACTTTTTTTATTACCTTATTTATTGGTTTGATTTATTGGTAGGGGTAATCAAACTGATCCAAAGGATGCAGAGGACTTTTTCAGCATAAGCCTAGCCTTGGCTGTAATCCAGTTAAGATTTGGACATCTGATTAATGTTCCAGCAGTGCTCATTATGATTAACTTTTATTGTAGACCTTTAAGTTGTGCTACATTTGGAAAATCAAAATCAGAGTTTATTTGTAATGTTTGGCTATCACCACAGTTATACAGTGAGAAATTATGTTGAAATGATTCCATCTTCCTAGTACATATGTTTGAACATTCCAGTAAATAAATAATTGTACAGTTTTATTTATTTTCATTTGAATTTGCTACTCCAGGTAGAGCACTGATCCCATTGGACATTTTTCAGTCTCAGCCGCGCGGGGGGGGGGGTTAAACATGATAGATACATGACGTATACAGAGTGCATGACTAAATGAATTGTATATATAGATTATATACAACTTGAATATCAGAGTTGGCTTGAGGGTATAAAGATAATAGATACATGACACTATTGTACAGAATGGCAAAACCAAGCTGAAAGCATCACAATGAAAGTAGAGTCAGAACAAAGCTATGTATTGGGATGTAAGGTGGGGGAGGTAAAGTTGTGACCAGAGAGAGAGAGAGAGTAGTTGCATTTTCCTAGTCTTTTAATGTGCTTTTAGTTCTGATTGGACAATGTGGTAAGAGGAGTGATCTTTAAGAAAAGGAGAGAGAGAGATTTCTACAGTTTGGGACCGAGGACTGAGAAAGCATGGTCTGTGCGCTGAAGCCCAGTGTAGGGGAATTTGGAGGAGGGGCTCTGAGGGATCAAAATTTCTGTGGTTGTATGTTGGAGCTTCCATGAATCTTCTAGAATCTAGTGAGTGTAACATCTCATTCTTGGTAAG